>NC_090321.1:63656184-63957574 GCF_040869045.1 Eurosta solidaginis
AATGTAAACCCTAGCAATTGCGATTGAAAACTAAAAATGGAAAAATGTACCAAAACACCCTAAATTACACACACACCCACTTGCATAAATATGTATTTATTGATGTAAGTTTATACATATTTAAAATAATATAAACACAGCAAACCCCGCAAAAAAAAAAACAAAGTCCTGCCTTTGGCAACCCAAAACCGCAAAACCCACTGAAGCCCAATCCAAACCGAAAAAGAAAATCAAAATCCGTCAAAGCAATTTTGTAACACACAAAACGACTAAAAACGAAATAGCGATATTGAAAATCCCACAGCATATTGAAACCACAAAAAAATAAAATAAAAAATGCAAAAAAGCGCAATGCAACCACACAATAACCAAATATGCCAAAACAAAATGCGAATAGAACAAGAAATCCTGAATTTTTAACATATCGAAATTTATATAAAATATTTTCAATATAAATGTGTATTTCAACTTGAACAACAAAAAAAAACAAGATGTTTTAAAAACCAAAAAAATTCAGTTATAACAATATTAACTAAGGTTAAGATAAATAATTTAAAAAAAAAATATATATACATACATGTGTATATCTAATAGGTTACAAATGACCGGACAGAACTGATAACTTGAAGCAAAATAACAAGGTATGAAAATAAGTATTAAGACAAGATTTTTTTAATTTTTTATTTTTTTTTTTAGCACATAAGTGACATAAATAAAAATGTTAACGCAAGCATATCCCTAAGCCATAGTGATTTGGTAATAGGCAAGTTTTAATGAGAAATTATTATTATTTTTAGACACGAAAGTCAGATGCAACATATTCATGCTCTTAAGCTAAAGAGAATACACTAAACAAGAGAAAAATTAAATTTGTGCCCAAACAGTCATACAGTCACTGTTATCCCTGGTATTTAACTGACTGCGTTCTTACAGGGTATTTACTCACGAACTAATGAGACGCACATATCTTTCTTGGAGGAACCAGGACTTCACTGTGCACGTATGTTTAAAAAATCTTTAGAAAAAGTAGGAGAAAGCGTATGAGTTTTCTTGAGAGGTGGATACTACTTGACAAACTAAGTTTTTCTTAGGCGTTTCTATTATGAAATTTTTTATTTCTTACGATGTGGAAGCCGCGCTTTAAGCTAAATTCCCTTTTCACATATTCTGCTACACTTTCAACGAGCTGAATTGCACAATGAGGACTATTAGCAGCATCAAAACAGTGTTACAGTTGTAAATCAGTATTGTTAAATATTCAGCATAGCTAAAATATTTTTTACAGATGATTGATTTGGTAAGATATGGATTTATTATTAAACTGCAGCCATAATTTCTTTTATTTTTTTTCCAAACAAAATGCTAGTTTTTCACATTCAGCAAGTTTCGTAATCATCTGACTTAGAAATTTAGTCCAACACGTTATTTTTTTAGCATTTTTTACAGATTGGCTTAGAAATTCAGCTGAATAGGCAATTCAGAAAATGTAAGTAGTATTTATTTTCTTCCTTGCATTGGTGAACTTAGCTCACATTAGCTGGATAGAGTATTCAGCGCGCAATTTTACTGTTTGCATATATTCAGCCAAGCTTATGATACGCTGCTTATTTACGGCATTGCAGATTATTCCTCATTTGTAAATCAGTTGCGCAAAGTTCAGTGTTGCTGAATTTAAATTTCACTCTGGTATCGATTATATGTATATCAATTTGTTATTAAGGTGTGACATAATTTCATTACGATTAAGCCAAACTTAGCTTGAGTTACGCACATGCAGCTGAACTTAATGTTTAGATGCATTTGACAATGAGTTCCATAACTTTTTCTCAAGGCTGTCATCACCGGTTTCCATTTTCTTAATTGTGCTGACTTAAAAATATCAGCTAGTACCATCCAGCTTACAATTGTGATCTTTGCCAGCACCTAATTTTGTTATTAAAAATTTGTTTAATTCTTCTTGTAGCTGAAATTGAACGTCCTCTTTAGATCTCAATTGTTTTTCTGAAAACGAGACACAATTTCTATTCAGCTTAGTGGTCTTGCCAGTGGCAATATTGCGCTCTCTGAAGGCTAGGCTAGGTAAAGGAGTCTCAGATTCAGACATAGCAAGATACATTCTAACTTTGAAATAGCTATAACTGCCAAACACTTCACCAATGCACTTCTTGTTTTTATTCAGCTAAACATTAATGCAGCTGAATTTCAATACTGTTATTAAAATAAAGTTCTGCTTTAAATTTAACATCATTCAGCTCAAAGGTTTATAAATTTGGGAACTCTGGGCATTGTTAACAACACAGTAGGCTCGAGTTTTATTTCGGCATCATCTCAATGTCGCTTATCCAAGTTTATTCAGCGCAATTAAAATGTTTGTTTTGTTTGCTGAAAAAGTTTTTTTTTTGTTTTTTTTTTCAAACTTTTGGTATACATTTTTGTTTGTCTTAGGGCAGTTAACGCCATCTTCAGCTAATGTTAAATGCACTTTATTTGACAGAAATCGTTCAGTGATCCGTCAAAAAATCGAGTTGCAATTTCACATAAAAACTTATAACAAAACAAAGTTAGCAAAATTCTTTAGGATTTAAAAAATTAAAAAACTTAAATCGTTTGAGTAACTTGTTCATTTTAACTTAATTAGACAATATTTTATATATGCATATATTCATATACAGTAAATTATATTACATTTTGTTAAATTTTGTTAAAATCGTCGTGAAAATTATCGTTAATTTTTCTGTTATTTGCATACTAACTTAGTTATTACAAAACATATAAAAAACAAGAAAAATGTTTTTATCATGAAAGGTTGTCAATTCATTATCCTAATTTGTCAGAAGCATGCATTTTGAGTGCTGACTACATATTTACCTAAAAGGAGTTTATAGTGATACTGTTAGCTAATTTATTTATTCTGATTTGAACATGAATTATTTAGTAGCATGTTTACGTTTGAAATCCGTGAATCGTCGTCAAATTTGGACTCTAAACTATGCGTGATCAACTGCCGCATTTATTAATTTCAAAATATCATTAAACATGCATATTTTTTGTTTCAACTTTTTATAGTGATTTGAATAAATTTTAAATAAAACACATTATATAAACCAGGGCAACGAAACAAGATTTCATTATTGTTTCGTGTTTCAATAAATTTAAATGCATATTTAGAGGTTTTGAGTCATATTATAAGGCCTTTTTAACCGTTGAATTTTCATTGAAAGCTTAGGAAGTGAACTCATCATTAAGTTGATTAGTCGGCTCGTCAACGTATCGTACTCGTAAAAAAAGTCATATATCGTCCGTTTTTGTGGCACACACATGTTTTTAAATGCAGAGCTTCATGCGATTCGTGCGCATCTTGCACTTGTACAAAATTTGATGTGGAAGTTTTTACGAACACCAGGGCTTAACACTGGCTAGCCGATGGGAGTGGACAAACTAAAGGAAGATTTGTATTTCATACAGTAAGCGAGTGCGCCTCTACATGAGTGGTGGAAAATTTTAACAGCCCAACAGGTACATATCTCAGTCGTCAACGCAGAGTTTATCAACTGCTTTTACCAGCGAATGATGATTGCACTACCAGTCGACCACATTTCTATATTCCTCTCAAATGATCATTCAGCTGGCTTTGTTACGCCAAAACATCGAACAAATATAAACTTAAGAAAAGCTAACAAACAATTGAGGACTGAGGGGAATTGCGGATAAATATACTTGAATTTCTGAATGACAGCTGCACCGTGGCGAAAAATTACGATCAAATGCGGTCCCTCAGTCCACGGGATCTTCAAATAAAGGACTTCACTGAGCAAATATAACGATATCTTTCGTATCACAATTTGTGACTGATTTGTTAGACAAAGTCAGACAAAGAATTCTCAGACATGCCCAGACAGAAAAACAATGTTGAGCCAATTAACGTCACAACCAAACAGATTGCCGAAGACATCGAAAAGGCCTTTGGCCATGATAGCATACATATTCCGATATTAAGAGACCTTGGCGATGACGAATTCGCCTACTTAAACTTCGAAACTTACTCTTACCGTAATCCTTAAAATCTTTGGTTTGGCTTTCGAAAAGTATCTAAGCTTGACATAAAACCACAATTGTGTAACATACGACTTCTCTTGGATATGAAGTATCTCCACATGATCCAAACCATACACTTTATTGTAATGTGGAAGCAAAGGCCTTTTTATGTATGGATGCACGCTATACTTTCCTTTTATTTTATTAAGAAAATTTAACAAAATAAATTCGTCAGCGGTCTGTATTTTGACAACTCGTACTTTGAGAATCGTGTGTCGCATTGGTTGTGGATCTGTAAGCGTATCGTCATCGTCGCTATTTGAACAATACGAGTACGCTACGATGACGAACCGAATTATCTGCGGAAGGCCTAAGCGATAATTAGGCAGTTCATATTCAATTTCTTACAGGGTCGCCTTAATCTCTGGTAATAGTTTTGAATTAAAAAAAAATTTGCATGCTTTTGGGCTGTTAGACTATTAAGCACAGAGTACCATTTATTAATCGCTTTTAAGACAAAATCACGCGATTTGCGGATGCCTTGTAGGACCAAATTTTTAAATTATTTGCTTTCTCTTCAATAACTTGTGCAATATTAATTTTTAGAGGCAATATATTTCCTTTTTATATCGAATTCGTTAATTAATTTTAAAGTATACTTTTATTTGTTTGTTAACATTTGACATAATTATAAGTACATAAAGTGAGGTAATACCAAATGCTCTACTTGATTCGCGCAACCCAAAGCAATGTATGAAATTTTCTAGTATATTTAGTTAGTGAATTTTATTGGGTAAGATTATTCAGCTTACAGGCAGCAAACACAAAACAAAAAAAGAAACAGAATAGAACAGAGTCCGTAAGGCTGGAAACCAAAAGCAAAGCAACTAAGTACACCGATTGAATAGGAATGCATGCGCCACGCCTATTACAAAAAATAATATTACACAGGCACATACAAATGACATTAAATGGCAAACGTACACTTCAAACAGTAACAGACGAAAAACAATACAACAATGATATCAACTAAAAACAAAAGACAAACACGTGAAGCGAGCGGGTGGCGCATGCGCAAATACTTAATAAAGGGAAAGTTAATATCAATAAATATTTCTAAAATATATGTAAGGTTTAATGAATACAATTTTATGCATAGCGTAAGGCGTAGATCGCTAAAATGGGGGGATGAAGAAATATAGCAAGAATAAAATAAATAAGAATATTTATTTGGTAGTAGAGAACGATTTAAGAATAATAACAAAAAACAAACACTTTTACTCATTATTACTTATGTATATACTATATTATATGTATATGTATGTATGTAGTTGTAGCTAAATTGAAAAAAAAAATAAAAATAAACAAGACACAAACACTTGACATAGCACTGAAAATAACAACACACACACTTACTTCTTATACCAATACAGACTTAAAACTGTGGAGCGTGTCAATTGTATGCCAAAAACAAAGGAAATTTAAAAATACTTGCAAATAAAACACAAAATCAATTAATATAAGCACATACAGATATATATTAAAAAAACAATACTAACAACAACAAATAATACACAAAAATACAATACTATGCAAGCCTCAAGGAATTAAAATCAACCCACAAGCGCCACTCTACATCACCGACCCAGCTACATCCACGACCACGCAAACACACACACACACACACACTTCCAGGCTGCCTGCCAACAAACAAAGACACACTTGCAGAACTGTTGCTGTTACAATTGATAAAACGTCAAAGGAGAGAAAAAAAACGCAAAAAGGATATTTGTTAGTAATCACACACTTGGCACAACACATCAGCTGTACATTTCACAATTATATTTGGTTAACACATACACACATTGGATTACACGATACTGACAGCGGGCAATTTTGTGCTAGTAAACAAATTTTACACTAAGAAAATTCATACTAAAAACCCACTAGAAAAGTAGATAAATATTTAACACGTGATCGTGTGATAAAATAAGTACATAGCATGATCTACTCTGCTTCAAGTCAGCTCGAAAAGTAATTAACAGAATACGCTATACATACACATTTCGACTACTTTAATACAATGGATCACATCAAAATTTAAGTAATTCCTCAACTCGAAAATAAACAAAAATATCATATGTTAGTCACATCAACATCGTGCGATGACATCGCAGTATGTAAGAGATATGTCACATTTGAAATACTTTATATTGCATCACGTCAGAATACTATAAATTACAAACAAATTTGTCATCGGCTATCAGAAATCATATGATAGTCACATCAACATCACTTTACGATATCGTATACCATACATGACATCTAATAAGCCTTATGCTATGTTCAAACAGAAAAATAAATTGAGGCAATATCAATTCAAATTGAGTGGTGTTCATACAACTCAATTTAGCTTACACAATAGTAATTTGATGGCCGGTTGGCTCATCTCTACAGCAACAACATACCTGTGTTCAGAATGTCAAAATGTGCGTGTTGGAATTAGGTGAATGGAATGGAATGAAAACATAAAACTTTAAAATTTTTGTGTGTTGTAAGATAATGTGTTCAATGTTTTGGTTTCATTTTGAGTTTGCCATCCTCTTTTGACAATTCCTACTCCAGTGAAATGAAAAAAATGATGAGATGAGCCAACCATATAGTTGAGCCATGCGCAGCTGACGTTTAAATCTACTCAATAAACACACTTTACAAGGTTGTATTTACAGTTTGAAACAATTTATTACGCAATTTTTTTTAAATTGGCAATTTGTTATTACAATTTATTATATGATAAATTGCGTAATAAATTGCCCAAATGGTATAAATTGCCAATATGGCGTGTGTTTGTACCTAGTATTACATTGCATCACAACTAATCTATATAGTTACATGTTATTTTCAACACATCACACATGTTAACATCGCATGACTTTTGATATGTCCACATCACATCACACCACAGTTTGTGACCACTTCACTACGACAACCAACACATACACTTTAAATTGCATTAACACAATGGATCACATAAAAATTTAAGTTATTCCGTAATGCTAAAACAAACAAAAGTATGATATGATAGTCACATCGTGCATTGTCAATCGCAACACCTAAGAGATATGTCATATTTGAAATACTTTACATTGCATCACATCAGAATACGATAAATTAACAACAAGTTTGTCATCGCTTAACAAAAATCATATGATAGTCACTTCAACACCACGTGATGATATCGTAAGTGACACATGACATTTAATATACATACTTTGCATTGCATCACATTGCATCTAAGTATTCACAACGTATTTTCATCACATCAGACTTGCACTACATATATCACATGTTAATATCGCATGACTTTTGATATACCTACATCAAATCACACATCATTCATCATTTACTTCAAAGGGTACATACGCCAGTATGTTGTAATATTTTGGTCCCAAAGTCATTATAGAAATGAAAATTGTCAGAGATTTTAGTGCTTAAGCATTGTACTTTACGAAATATCTATACATTTTTGAAATAAATAATTTGTTTAATTTCAGCGAGGATAAGATATTTTGGTAATGTTTCTTAACTTATAGGAAACGCTCTCATCCCCTCTAGTTTTTCTTAAAAGCTGAGAGTGGCTTATTCCAAAAATACTCTTTTCGTAGTTTGCTCAATCGCTAATATTGATATGGTCGCATGCAGTATTTAGAAAAAGTCAGAAAATATCTACAAATAGGCTAGGCCCATGATTGGACTACTAAGTTAACGAAATTCTTACTGCATCATCTAAAGAGAGTTCTTTTCATCATAACCCGGTTGCTTCGGTTGAAAAACTTATTTGGGTGACACAGAGAACTGATTCTTATACGAATGGCTTCCTTTTTCGATTTACTAGGTCGAAAAGTTTTTAAAAGGGCTACTACATAGCTTCTTTTAATCCCACCATCTTTCTTTGATTAGCAAAGCGTGTAGCATACGATTGTCTTTTGTCTATGGAGTGATGTAAATGTTTACATTATCTGCGAACTCTTATGTGTGCAGCATTTCTTTCAGTAGGTGAAGGATTCATCTATGACTACCAATCACAGGAAACGAAAAGGCCAATGAGTTAGGAAGAGTACGGGGTTTTTTTTACAACATACATAAGTCCTGGTACATAATTGGGGATTTTCTGTGTTGTCGAAAAGATATCAATTTATTGCGCCGAAATGGTTGCGATAACCAGTCGGCAATAAATCGAGTTCCCCCGATATCAAATGTATATTTTTTCGATAGCAAATCGATATTTTTTCAATGACAAATGAAACAAATGGTAGTTTTTGATTACAATTCGATATATTTTTTATAGCCATCGATAGCATTTTTAACAAAAAATCTATAACTTTTCAATAAAAAAACTTTATACTAACGATAACACATCCATAATATTTTTATAACAAATCAATATTTTTCGATAAGAAATCAATAACTTTTCGATAAGAAACCGATAATATTTCGCTAACAATCCGCTAATAATATCCCGAAAATTTTTTGCATTCATTTATTAATTTTTCCAAACTCTATTAACTGATGCCAAACTAGTGCCAAAAGGATCCCGAAGTAGTCGCTAATAGATTTATAGAATTATTTTTAAATGACTTCGGAATAATCCAAAAATAATTCTATAACGATCTCAAAGTAGTTCCGAAATAATCGTGCAAGTAATCCGGAAGCTTGGAAACACTTCCCAAATTGATTTCGAAATAGTACCCAAAATAACCCCGAAGTGATTGCAAAATAGTGCCGTAATGATCTAAACACTATTAAAAAAAAGTTTAGAAATTGTCCCAAAACTATGTTTGAACAGTCCAGAAAGAATCTAAAATTGTTACTGCAAAGAGTCCCTGCATGACCCCAAAACTATACAATCGGGATGTTTTATGGGTTTTCTGGTTAACATTTTAAGGAATAATTATTATTTGCAGACCCTTATAATATTATAATATTAAGTTTTCATTATGTTAATTCTAACAAATCAGACTAGAGATTTACCATGGCCCGAAACCTATTTTAGGTCGTACAACAAAAGTTTTAAACAAAAACTTTACCAATAAGTCACATTAAACGATTTTAATGATGAGACATTTAAAAATAAAAATTAATCACTGATAAAGACCGAAAAAATTCAAAAATTAATATATATCACAGAGAAAGGCCTTTTTTATACCTTTCATGAAAATGAAATGGTATATTAAGTTTGGCATGAATCTCAATATTACAAGTTCTTAAAGGAGAAGAGACATACCCACCAATAAGTATACTGAATTGATCAGGATGACGAGCTGATTTAGCCATGCCCGTCTGTCTGCCTGTTTGAATGCAATTGATGAAATTTGTTGAGCGGGTATATTTGGGTGTCCGATCAATCATTTGTCGTAACCGACCAGATCAGACCACTATAGCACATATCACCCATACAAGCGCTTTTTCAAAAAAGATCGGTTTTGTCATTTATTCCTGCATATAAACAGATAGAAGATTGAAGTCTCATACGATGTTTAGAAATAGGGCATACATTGTTATCTGAAAAAAATTGTCAAGATCGGTCACATATATAATGTATATGAGATACAACCGATTGTTTAGATGGGAGAATAAACGTAATTTCTTTCTCTTTTTCACCGGTAGAAACTTGAAATTTTCCAGATACTCGCAAATACGACACATATTACTGCCTGAAAAAAACCATTATGATCGATCATATATAGATAGTATGTATATCCGATACAACCGAATATTCAGATGAGAGATTTTTCTCACAAGATGCTTATATATATGTATGTCAAGTTTTATTGTCTGAAAAAATGGTCAAGATCGGCCATGTACGCATATATATAATATATATCCCATACAACTGATTGTTTAGATTTCATGATTTTTTTAAATTTCAACCCATTACTATGCAGCTCTATTCATAAAAGGTATGAGGTCTTCGGCACTGTTGTTTTTGGATATCGGTGGTTATCGTGATAAACATAGGTGCTTGTTCCGGTTAATAGTTAAATGCAATGAGTGGTTGGTTGAGCTAAAAATGACATTGAACATCTTCTCAGAGAAAAGGTCTAGAACGGAATGTTGTGTTTTTTCCGACTTTGGAAGGGAGAAGAAAAACGAAAATACGCATATATGTTTGTTCTGTTAATGCAAAAACATTTTCCAGAGATTTTACTATGTACTTTTGGATCCGGGTCTTTCATACTAAGTTGAAGTCTTTCCATTCGCGAAGGGTCTGCAACACTTTGTTATTAGCCATTCATAGTCACATTTTTGTATAAATAAGTTTGTTTTTAGATTTAACACGTTTTTAAAGTAACAATTTTTTTTAAATTTATTTGTTTAAGCAAAAAAGGACCAAACTTAAGTCACACTTACACATATAAGTAATTAGTTAATTAAACACATACTTACATATATACATTACACAATTACATTAGCATAGTAAAAACACGGAACTCTAAATACAGAGTACACATAACATACAATATGGTATATTAGATACAAAACATATTGAACTTATGACACATAATCATATATATGTATAACCAAGATCATAAATATGAAAAACAAAAAACCATTTTTATATACATATTTATTAATACATACCTACTAAGATATATATACATAAAATACATACATTTACATGTAAACTTTTGCATAACTGATTTTCCTAAATACATCATATATAATTACTCTCATACATACATTTGACATATATGTGATTCCTTTTTCAGATAGATAACATACACACAAACGTAAATCCCTTAAAATAAATATGAACTGTATGTACTTTGAAGGGTTGAGGAAAATGTGTATATAAAGAACACATTTTTACAAAAAAGTTGTAATAAGAAAGCAAACATTAAAACAGATTGGTACATACAGATTGGTAGTAAATATGAAAAAAAAAATATAAAAACAGGAGCAAGGCTAAACATGCAGTAAACAGAAGTAAAATGCATTACACATATACATACATACATATAAATAAAAAAAATTAAATATGTGCACTTGTTTGAATGTTTGTGAAAAATTAACTACTTGAAAAAAAAATTGATTGTGTTGAGTAGCAAATGTTAACACATAAGCAAACACATACACAAAACATACACGAACAAACAAACAAAATAGTCAAGTTGCAATTTAACAGAAAATACACAAACAGAGAAGACACAAATAAAACAACAAATACATAAATAACATTTGTTAAAATTATTAATACTAAATGTTGTATTGAATTAGAACACACAAAACAAAATCCTAAAAGCGTGAAACAAAACAAACATAAAACGCGAACAATTAGAAAAAGGCAACAAAAGCCTTATTGAGCTAAATAAAACAGCAAAAGCTAGCAAAACAATAAAACAAGAAACTGCTAAACAACAATAGCAACAGCAACAGTATGATACGCAAACTCAAAGAAACAAAGAAAACAAATCAAACAAAAATCGAAAACAAGAGAAAAGTATACGCAAGCAACATATAAACAATTGAAGCTTGAAACATGAATGTAAAAGCAGAGAAAAAAACCAAACAAAACAATAAACAGCAAACAATTAATAAATTACTAGAAACAAAAAACAAGAAACAGTTAAACATATGCAAAACATTGACAGCGCATATAAAACACACAAACAAAACAAAATGGTTGATAAAAGTAGTAGCTCAGAATTACATAGATAAGCAACAAAAACAAGTATTAATACTTAGTTATTGATATAAAAAAACATGTCAACTGTCACTACATACCACGCCCACAAACCACTCCCCAAAAAAAAATATATATAACAAGTCAAAAAAAAAAAAAATAACAATAAACATCAATCATCCCAAACCACACATTACACTAGATAACTGTAAAAACCTAACCTAAGCATAATATACATATATAAAACAAAAAATACAAGAAAAAAACAAATTATACCCTCAAAGCATGAGAATTTGAATATCTTGGTCAATAAACTTAAAACTATACTTATACACAAAAAAAAAAACAACAAAAACCCGTTTGTTTTATTTCAACAAAAGTGGACTTAGTTTATTTTATTAGTTTTCGCTCTTCGTTTCTTACTGCATTGTCACCCAACAATCCAAAAACTACAACAGTAACAACAGCTCAGTAGAAAAACAACAACAACAAAGTCATTATAAAAAAACAACAACTACAGAAAGTCAGTAGAAAAAAATTGTAGACATCATTTCTGGCATCAAGCAACAACAACATTCACGCAGTAGAACAGCGCTGGTAGAATCAAGTACAATTACCACTGCTATTACAAATAGTCAGTAATTTAAAACACCAATTACTAGGTAAATGTACGTTTCATTGGTACTTGATATTCAATACATGCGTTTTCAATTCATTTTCAATTACTTTCAATTATGCGAAATTTGTGTAAGAATAAAATCGTATGCATCGTTAAATAAAAATAAATAGAAGCCATAATACAAATTTAGAATAAAGCATAAGTATTGCTCATAATATACTTCTAGAAAATCTATGTCACTAAGTAAGTTCTGTTGAATGAGCCTAAAAATATTCCCCACAATTTGGACTAAAAACATAAAGTATATACAATTTTGTAAACATTTTGTATAAAAGGAGTAGCAAAAAAAAGCCAGTATTTAGAGGCCGATTACAAAGCGTGTATCGTTAAGAATTTTATGGTCAGACCGCTGAGTAGTTTCCATATAACGAGATTATCTTAAATTTTTGTTCTTAATTTTCGTACTTAACGCCTAATCGTTAATTACAAAACTAGATTTTCTATATAAAGTTTTTCCTTCAATAATGGGTAATTATGAACAAATTTTAGAGATGCTGATGCCTTTTTATAGAAAAAGTACCACCTCTAGGGTGTCATCTCAAATTGGAAGCACGAAATAAAAACAAAAATTGAAAATTACTTACTTACTTACTTACTTAATTGGCGCTTAACCGTCTAAACGGTTATGGCCGTCCAACAAGGCGCGCCAGTCGCTCCTTCGCTCCGCCAACCGGCGCCAATTGGTCACACCAAGGGAGTTTAAATCGTTTTCCACCTGGTCCTTCCAACGGAGTGGGGGCCGCCCTCTACCTCTGCTTCCATAGGCGGGTTCCGATAGAAACACTTTCTTGGCCGGAGCATCATCTTTCATTCGCATAACATGGCCTAGCCAGCGCAGCCGCTGCGTTTTAATTCGCTGGACTATGTTGATGTCTGCGTATAGCTCGTACAGCTCATCATTAAATCTTCTTCGGTACTCGCCATCGCTAACGCGTAGAGGTCCATAAATCTTTCGAAGAACTTTTCTCTCGAACACTCCCAAAGCCGCTTCATCTGCTGTTGTCATGGTCCATGCTTCTGCCTCATATAGCAGGACGGGTACGATAAGTGACTTGTAGAGTATGATTTTCGTTCGCCGAGAGAGGACTTTACTTTTCAATTGCCTACCTAGTCCAAAGTAGCATTTATTGGCAAGGTTGATTCTTCGCTGGATTTCAGTGTTGATGTTGTTGCTAGTGTTGATGCTGGTTCCCAAATAAACGAAGTCTTTTACTATTTCGAAATTATGGCTGCCAACAGTAGCGTGGTTGCCAAGGCGCATATGCGCTGACTCTTTGCTCGATGACAGCAGGTACTTCGTTTTGTCCTCATTCACCATCAAACCCATCTTTACCGCTTCTTTTTCCAGCTTGGAGTAAGCAGAACTAACAGCGCGGGTGTTTAGGTCGATGATATCAATGTCATCAGCATATGCCAGTAATTGCACGCTTTTATAGTATATTGTTCCAGTGCGGTTAAGTTCTGCAGCTAGTATAATTTTCTCCAGCATCAAATTAAAGAAATCGCACGATAGGGGGTCACCCTGTCTGAAACCTCGTTTAGTTTCGAACGGCTCGCAGAGGTCCTTCCCAATTCTGACTGAGCTGATGGTGTTGCTCAACGTCATTTTGCACAGCCGTATAAGTTTTGCGGGGAAACCAAATTCAGACATAGCGGCATATAGGCAGCTCCTTTTCGTGCTGTCGAAGGCGGCTTTAAAGTCGACGAAGAGGTGATGTGTGTCGATTCTCTTTTCACGGGTTTTTTCCAAGATTTGGCGCATTGTGAAAATCTGGTCGATGGTAGATTTACCAGGTCTGAAGCCGCACTGATAAGGTCCAATCAGCCGGTTAGCGGTGGGCTTCAATCTTTCGCAGAATACACTTGAAAGGACCTTATATGCGATATTAAGAAGGCTGATTCCACGATAGTTGGTGCATTTTGCAGTATCCCCCTTCTTGTGGACTGGGCAAAGAACACTTAGATTCCAACCGTCGGGCATGCTTTCGTCCGCCAATATTTTGCTAAGAAGCTGCTGCATGCGCCTTACCAACTCCTCGCCACCGAACTTGAATAGCTCCGCAGGCAATCCATCAGCGCCCACGGCCTTGTTGTTTTTCAATCTGGTTATTGCTATTCTAACTTCGTCATAATAGGGCGGGGGGACATATATTCCATCATCATCGATTGCGGGATCGGGTTCTTCATCTCTGCGCGGTGAATTGCTGCCTCCATTTAGGAGAGCAGAGAAGTGTTCCCTCCATAATCTAAGCACTCTCTGGACATCAGTTACAAGGTCGCCGTTTTCATTCCTACAGGAGTTTGCCCCGGTCTTAAAACCTTCCGTCTGTCGCCGTATTTTTTGGTAGAATTTTCAGGCGTTATTCCTGGTGGCTAGCAGCTCAAGCTCCTCGCACTCACGCCTTTCTGCTTCTGCTTTTTTCTTCCTGAAAAGGCGTCTCGCTTCCCTTTTCAACTCACGATAGCGTTCACACACTCCTCTTGTCGCGCTCGCTTTTAACGTAGCCCTGTAGGCAGCGTCTTTTCTTTCGGTTGCAACGCGGCATTCTTCATCATACCAGTTGTTTTTTCGTGGCCGCCGGTAACCAATTTTTTCCTCGGCGGCAGTATGAAGTGCTTTGGAGATATGCTCCCACTGCTCCTTTATTCCTTCAGGATGAGTTGTGCCCTCAGAGAGCAGGTGTGAGAGTCGAGTTGCGAAATCATTGGCAGTCTGTTGTGATTGAAGCTTTTCGACGTCTAGCTTTCCTTGTGTTTTTTGTTCCTTGTTTTTAGCCGCGTTGAGGCGGGTGCGTATTTTGGCTGCAACGAGATAATGGTCCGAATCGATGTTAGGTCCTCGGATCGTTCGCACATCTAAAACACTGGAGGCATGCCGTCCGTCTATCACAACGTGATCGATCTGATTGCGAGTATTTCGATCAGGAGACAGCCATGTAGCTTGATGTATCTTTTTATGCATGAACCTCGTGCTTGATATGACCATGTTTCGAGCACCGGCAAAGTCAATCAGCCTCAGTCCGTTAGGAGAAGTTTCATTGTGTAGGCTGAACTTTCCGACTGTAGGGCCAAAAGCACCTTCTTTGCCCACCCTGGCGTTAAAGTCGCCAAGCACGACTTTTATATCATAACGGGGGCAGCGCTCGTATGTGCGTTCTAATTGTTCATAAAAAGTGTCTTTCACCTCATCGTCTTTCTCCTCTGTCGGCGCATGGGCGCAGATGAATGATATATTAAAAAATTGTGCTTTTATTCGAATAGCGGCGAACCGCTCGTCCACAGGCGTGAACGCCAGCACTTGGCGACAAAGTCTCTCTCCCACCACGAATCCGACGCCGAAACTGCGCTTATTCGCATGGCCACTCCAATATATGTCACAATTTTTGATCTTCTTTCTTCCTTGCTTCGTCCAACGAATTTCTTGGATGGCGGTGATGTCAGATTTTGCTTTGACGAGGACATCAACCAGCCGGGCATCTGCACCAATCCCATTCAGGGAGCGGACGTTCCAGGTGCATGCCCTCAATTCATTGTCCTTCAAACGTTTGCCATGGTCGTCATCAATAGAGAGTGTATTTATCCGAGGCTTGTTGTTATATTTCATTGGAGTATGGTTTTGAAAATTGGACAGCTTATATTCTAGTTCCTAGGGATGGGGCATGTGCAAAGGCCTAGATTGTCTATTGAGGATTTATTGTAGATTAGTGCATGTGTATAATTCCATAAACACTGTGAAAAAGCGCAAAAGTCGTGGTCATCACCTCTGCATATTCCCAACGTCGCATAAACTTTCCTAAAAACCAGAGATTACAAATACAGTTCCCGGAACCGAAATTTTCAATTAAAACAGTTATTTAATGACCGCTCTTTAAACAACTGTTAAATACGGTTAATGCTGGTTTCGGTGTCTCACAGAGACCGACCGTTTTGCAAGCAAAAAAAGGGAATAGCCAGTGAACGAGAACAACCGATCAGCAAAAAAAAATAAAAATCACATTCTTCTGAGACATACATATGTGTATGTTAGCTTACAGAGTTGCTGTAAACGAATAAAAAAAAGGAAAAGGAGGAACACCAACTTTTATCAACGAGTTTTCGGATTGCTACCACCGCTTTGTGGTCGTGTTTTACATATATTGCTTCTTATCGGCGATATAGTGATTTGTTATCGAAAGATTATAAGTTTGTTATTGAATCGTATGAAAAAATATAGGTTTGTTAGCAAAATGTTATCGATTTCTTATCGAAAAAATATCGAATTTTATTGAAAAATTATAGATTCGTTATCGAAAAGTTAAAAAAATAGCAAAACAAATTTTTTCGATAAAAAATCCATTTTTTATATAACAAATCGATAACTTTTCGATTTCAAAACATTATTTTCTCTATAACAAAATCCTTTTTCAGGTACAAAACCATATTTCTAACTTGTTGATAACATTTTTATAAAAAATCGACATTTATTCGATAATAAACCGATAATACACCGTCATATCTTCGAGTACAGTTGTTATCGATAACAAGTCAATAACGGGTCGATAACAAACCGATAATATGCTGTGAATAAGCTCGACAACTTTTCGTATTCTTACAAAAGTGAATTTTTCCAAGCACAGCTCAACGTTCCCTAACACTTTCCCAACTTGATCCCGAAAAAGTACCATTGTTCTTGGGATATCCAAGTTGTTATCCATGATAAACCGCATGGCGCTCTCTGATTAACTGTTAAATGCAATGCTGTTAGAAACAATTGAAGAATTTGAAATAATTGATTAGGAATTGGAACAGATGTCTTCATTACCAAGTAACAGTAAAATGTAATTGTACATGATAATTAAATGTTTTAGTTACGAAATATTTGCAATTAGTCTATTACTTTTACCAAGTACTATATTCATTACTGCACAGCTCTGCAGCACAATAACATAAAATACAACAACAACAATGGCAATATAGCGTTACAACATCATCAAAATCTAAAGTGATACAACAATAACAAGCATAATAACAAAAAACTTACTCCCTACGTTCACTTGAGTTTAACAGCATACTAAACTTAAAGCTACAGCAACAACAATAACAACAGTACAAACATTACAGTAGAGGAATGCTTATGTAGCAGCATGTGTACATATATAAATATATTTATACAAATCGTGTTTCATTAAGAATGAAACAATATGCAAACAAAATAAACAAAACAACAACAGCAAGAAATTTGAGCAAAAACAACTTCTAACCAATCACTACATCAGTCGTTTTCACAATTCAATCAATAAATTATGTGCATATGTACAGGGCCGGCGAAACATAAAAATTCCGGGTGGGTAATTTTTCGAACCGTAGAAACTTTTTCTGTTATTTTTATAAAATTAGAACATTATACTGTTTTCAACCAACTTTATTCATCACTTTAAGTTACAAAAAATAATTTCCGTAAAAGAACAATTTGAACAAATCTCATTGTTGATG
This sequence comes from Eurosta solidaginis, assembly GCF_040869045.1. Taxonomy (NCBI): domain Eukaryota; kingdom Metazoa; phylum Arthropoda; class Insecta; order Diptera; family Tephritidae; genus Eurosta; species Eurosta solidaginis. Next base: position 63,674,055 of record NC_090321.1, read on the forward strand.
CGCAAATATTGCAGCTCGCTTCGAATTTTTAGAAATAAATTTATTCATGAGGATTTCAAGATCAATCTCGTCAGTTTCCTTTGAGTAGGAATGTAGATTCACGACATGGTTCAGTCGATCTTGCGCCATAGCCTCAGATAATTTTTTACTCTACGTAAAACAGAGAAACTTCTCTCGTTAGAGCAAGTCGACCCCGGAATAGTAATGAGCAATTGTATAAAACTTAAATATTCAGGAAGAAGGCCTCTACACCAATTATTTTCTTTCATAAATTACACAATATCGTTCAATGCTTTTGGAAATACTTTCGTACGTTTTATTAAACTCAATGCCACAACTCTGTCACTGACTAACCTGAACTCGTCAAAATCACCTTTATAAAACAGGATGATTTTTTCCACGCCAACTGTTTCACCGACTGTAAATTGTTCCAGTGTTCGAAAAAAATCTCTTCAATTGTTGCTCCCACTTAATATAATTTTTATTTTTTTTTTCTATTCTTGCGCAGACGGATTTAAAAATCTTATTGAGAAAGATTTCCTTTAGTTTGGAGATAACACAGTAAGTACTTATTTTAAATAACTAAAGAATTTTTTAATTTATTTAAGAATATAATTTACAAAAATGAGTGTCGGATACTCAAAGTTTGTAGAAGGTTAAGTTGAACTGACTGAATGAGTCCATGGTGTTACCAGAAGTATTCTCAAGGATCAAGCTGAAAACCCCTATCAATGTTCAGGACCTATGTTATAGAATAACTCCGTCCTCTTGGCAAATACTAGAAGCTTTCTAGGACCTACGCTACTTGCAGCCGCTGGATATGAAAGCTGTGCCACGCCTGGTGAGCGCGGGCAGTGTCCATTCAGAGTACCCAGCATGAGGATACAATCCCCCCTTTTCAATGATAGGAGAGTAACTTCCTTAGTCTAAGGTTGTAAGACCTGCAAATGATCTTCAATACTTTGCAGTCCCGCACTTGGTTCCACGGCTTTCCTGTTTGGTCGATCATGTGCTACTCTCGATTTTTTTTTAAATCTGGCACAATCTGATTGGGACGTCTACGGTACAAGCTACGAGCGATGTGCCCAGTTTGGTCAGCTCATCTGCTATTTCGTTTCCATCTATTCCCATATGCTCAGGGAACCAATAAAAATGTATGTATACTTTTCCTAATCCGATTTTTCCGGTTACATTCTAATACACTTTAACATATTCTATGAGAGATTATTGCATTAACTTGCTTGACTTTTAATGTTGAATTTCACGCGGCTGCAGTTTAAGATATTTCCTTCTGTGTTGATATTGCTTTAGTCATGACTGAAAAACACAACAATAATCTAGCAATCTAGTGATCTACTAATTTCCGGATCAGCGCAGTATACCGCGGGCCCTACACCTTCCGTCACTTTGGAACCATCCGTGTACACTTGTAACGCCTAGTATGCCATTTGACCTTTCGTCTCTATTGTGGCTACACGAGATCACTCGAAGCTAAAGTAACGAATAAGGTAGTCTGTTCGTCCAATATTTAATGACGCTGTACTACTATGGCCATATGTTCTGCGCTCTAGCTGCTCCGAGGCATTGAGTATTGTTGCAGTTATTAACGCTATGTTCTTCGCCGTCGGGTCTACAGCTGAAATGTGCATAATAGCATACGGTGCAGCCGTCAGGGTTGTTTTCAAGGCTCCTAATATGCTAAGCATTGATAGCCTGCATACCCCCTCAAATTTTGAGGTAGGTCCTTTTATGTAAAGGCTCAGATATTGAGAAAGGTAAAGAGATCTCACGTATTCCCCAGCACGTTAAGCTTTCATGACAACTTACTGTCTAGAATGATGCCTAGATATTTTTTACAAGGTTTCTCCTGAAATATCGGTATACTTTCTATAAGAAATTTTGTATCCAATCATGGTATATTATAAAATAGATAGTATTTGGAATAATGATAGAAGGCCCATGTGCCGTCCACACAGAACTTTTCTCTCGGGTAGGGTATCGAGAAAAAATTGTACACGCCCTAGCAGCATCTAAATAGAATTTTCTATGCAGACAATCAAGTGAGTTTAGTTTTGACTAATTTTTTTTCGTTTCTTTCATTGGTAATTGGCTTGTAGTTCTCAATTAGTTTGTTAAAATTCTAAAGACATAGCATGAGGCCCACTTGCAAAGCAGCAAGTTATCTTTTGAGTTAATTTAAAAAAGGTGTCAAAAATTTATGAATTTAACTGTTAATGTCAAGTTAACTCTGAGTTAAAAAGATAACTTGCCTTTCTGCAAGTAAAGGGCCCATTACTGATACTTAGCATAGACTTGACTTGACTTGGCGTAAACTTGGCAACTTAGCCACGATTATTCTCCACTTAGCATCATAATCAGCTTTGAAATTTCTTTTTAAATAAATGCCAATTTGTATGACAAAATGTCAAAATGAAATGGAAACAGACAAATGGCATCTCAAAATGTAAACATCACTTAGAACTTACATAGAAAATCAAAATTCAACAGACTTCTAAGTCATGTTAAGTGTTGCCAAGTTTTGAGTAATCAGTAGCATGCAATGTTCATTTAACAGAACTGTAAGTGACAGTTCTCAAGTCAAGTCAAGTCTATGCTAAGTATGAGTAATGGGCCCTTAAGTCTAACAGCTTAATTACCTTTGGCGTTATCGTGTCCAAAACGATCGTCGTTCGTCTGTTTGTAGCACGATTAGCAGTACGATCGGTAAAACAATAATCAAACCGATAACAGCCGACTCTAACGTTATCTTCACATTCTCGATCACGAGCAGCTGCTATGGAAGCGAAAACAAGCTGCCAGAAAACAAATTTGACAATTGCTTTCATGCAGTTTATGAATAACCTAAAGTTAGACGATGAACGACAACGTACATAAGTTTCATAGTAACATTAGCAGACGATATCGCCAACTCAGGCATCATTAAGCGTATCGGTCGTCAAATATAATCAGGCTGTAAGTTTAATATTCCAAATTAAATTCAATTGAATTCAAGTGGGACTTTCAATAGCAAAATGAGTTGGCTTGACACACATCTAGTGCTCCGAGTCTACTGAATACATTTCAAGATATAACAGGTGTCTCGCTTCCACTGTCGTTCTCAAAGAACAAATGAATTAAATCAATTAAATAAAAGAGTATACAGTAGAGCATAACATTACAAAAGCTTGAAAATTTGCTCTCGGGTTCGAATATTTACTTCGTAGAGAATTCAATAATAGAAACAAAATTTGTTTCAACACCCTGTACAGACAGCGAAAAAAGGTTTTTTCTTCATAACTTATCTACTTGATGATTGATTTCAATGAGTGGATACATTGTTATAGGGGTATTCATTCAGGGCACGATTCCTCCGAAGAAATACTTTACCTAATTAGCCACGATCGGCTTCTTTCGACCATTTCCTAAACCAGCCCATTATTCGAGCCATATATCAAACAAAAAATTTGGAATAAAATGTGAATAAGTAGTTTAGACATCATTCGTAAGTCATTATCTGAGTACCACAGTGTAAAAGTCAAAATCAAAAATTTGATATACAACTTTTTCAGTTTTAGCTCAGAAAGTTGCAATTGAAGTTCATAAAGTCAAAATTGAAGTTCAGAATTTTCAATTGAAGTTCAGAAAATTACATTGAAATTCAGAAATTTCAATTAAATTTCTGAATATTACAATGAAGTGCAGAAAATTGCAATTTAAATTCAGAACATTACAATTGGAGTTCAGAATTTTCAATCGAGCTTCAATTATATGTAATTTTCTGAACTTCAATTACATTTTCTCAGCTTAATTGAAAATTCTGAGCTTCTGTTGCAATTTTCTGAACTTAAACTGAAAAAGATGTAGTAAAAATAGAGAGAATCTGATTTCACAGGGTGCCGAAAACTAATTTTTTATATTTTTTAACTCCTCATAAGGTAAGTGCTCAAAGCCGGGGTGCACATTTGTAAACAATCTACAAAAATAAAATTAATACTAAAATATGTTTGATCTAACTGCAACCGGCGTTTTGCATCCCCTAGCCTCTGAAAAAATCATTTAATAGTTTTCTTTTCTTTAGTCGAAAAAGTATGGCTCAAAAAATTATCCCAGGTAAAAGTTTATGGAATTCCCGGGATACCCATAGCATTTTCACACGCATAATGCATTTCGGTATTTAAAAAAAAAATACACAAATAAAAGTAAAAACCGGACTTTTATTTTATAAGTCCGAAAATATAAGTTAAATCCGGACTTTTATTTTTTAAGGACAAATAAAAGTCCGGCCTTATAACTATAGAACGGCTCATCCAAATGAAACGAATTTTTTACAAATAGATTATTTTAGATTAGTATTAATAAATAAATAAATACCAGAAAATTGTCATATAAAAACTAAAACTAACTCTCATAGTACTGCTACGAATTTTGGGGAGTTCCTGATAATTATGTACCGTGTGCTAACGTTGGAATTGCTGAACTGCCGAATAAATAACTCCAATATTCAGTATTGCAAAATCGTCTTTATTTAGACTACTTTGGGAGCAGTACCTCACAATTATAATTCACTAATAACGTATTTAAATCAAACTGATTACTGATTCCTCAGCATGCGCTGCTTTTATACTCTCGGTTACCTCATTCGCCCATTTCTCCTAAGGTCTAGACGTTTCACGATCATGCCTTCTGGAACAGTTGTATCTCATGCTTGTCTATTTAGCTATATACATATATATCTGTAGTTTCTGTTTTTCGTCAAGCCTTCTGTTCTTAGCTGCCGGCTACATGTACATATGTATGTGGAACAATCTCCCTGCTTCAAGCTGCTGGTTATGTGTATGGAATATTCTTCGTTGCCTCGTACATAAGTGTGGCTGCTTGCCTTCATGTGCACATATACATAAGTGTAGCTGCTTGCTGTTTTTGTTATTGTTATTATTTACTAACAGCATAGTGATGCTAATATTCGCCACAGTACTATACTTATTCTTTTCCCTAGTAAACTTGCACCTGTTTTTCTCGCCATAAATTTTGGTTGAAATTCTTTGGCGACCTCTTTCATTTAATATGGTATTTGTTTAACCGGCTTTAGGTCGAATTTTTTAGTATTAAAATACCAAAAATTGTTTCTCCTTCAGTTTACCAATATATTTCGGTTACACACGGTAACCTTCTTCTTATAGTTCAAAGCACTGCAGACGGTTACCGTGTGTAACCGAAATATATTGGTAAACTGAAGGAGAAATAATATTTGGTGTTTTAATACTAAAAAATTTGACCTAAAGCCGGTTAACCAAATACCACATAAATTTTGCTCCAATTGCGATATTACCTTGAAATTTCATACATCGATTTCTGTGAAAACGACAAGAATTCTGTATGAAAAAAATTGTCCTATTTGGAGAAGCTGTTCCATAATTATAGGACCATACTTTTATTCTCTCCTTAAAAAATAAAGGACCGGCCTAAAAAATTATTTCGGACCAAAAAATTAAAAAACCGAAAATAGTTTTTACTGAAGGATTATAAAAGTATATGTTTAATCTAGAACTAGAGTTTACTTAATGAACAACACATACAATAATTTGCTGAATGTGGGTCGTTAATATATATACATATGTATGTATACATATGTACCAACACCGAAAATACTTATGAATACTCACTTGGTCTTTCTGAGCTACACTCTTCACTTCTTTCTTAAATAAAAAGGTTTATAGTTTTTTTTTTAAACGTTATCAATATCTCAATTTTTAATTTCTTCTATTAATTAATTAACAATTATTGAAATCTATATTTATTTTAAAAACTTGTTAAAACTTTAACTCTTGACTTTAATATTCACTGTTCACAAATTCAAAGTACTCAAAATAAATATGGTACAAGTAAGGAGCGCGTCCGACATTGCCGGCTGATAGTAGTAGACTGAGTTGACTGTGCTCTTGTCGGATTAGTGGTAGTGCATGCGTGTTGGCGCCTTTCCACTCGCCGCGCACGGCTGCGCATAAGAATTTCGCCGCCGTCTAAATATTGTTGGAGGCGGCTTAAACAGGTTGAAGTTAAAGCAGAACCGTATTTGAAAGTCCCTTTTAGGGTCTTCAGGAGTAATAAAACATCTTAAGGAAATAAATGTGGAGCATAGATTGATATACTTGAATGCAGTTGATATGGATAATTTGTAGGTGATGAATCAACCAACAGAGTAATTAGAATAAACTGAGTAAGGAAATTTGCAAATGATTGTCGCTAAAAATGATATCTCTAAATAATAATGAACACTTGAGTTTAAATTGGATACATTTGTTACCAGTCAGCTCATCGGAAAGAGACTTCACAGGAACACTCTCCAGGTTGCTATGAAGCTATCTTGCAAATTTGAATACAATCGGCGGAGTGGTTTCGGAGTCCATAAGCTGCATACAAACATATGTACATCCTACTTTATATATTTATACAGATAGATTAAATCTCCTTAGGGAACAAGAATTAGCATACATTTACAAACATACCAAAAAATAGAACTTTTATTTAAGAATTTTAACGAAACGTGTAAAAAATTTTAACGAAAGAATTTTTTTAAGAGATGTATGCATTCTTTACCATTAACTACAGTACAGTAACACGCATAAATATGTATGTATGCCAAGGTGATATTAAATGAAAATACATACATATATCCATAAATACCTATAAATGCACTCCCGAATTAAATAACTCTAGCGCATGCTGGCTTTTTTCACCATTCGATCTAATGCAACATGTACATTAGAGCGGGTCAAATTGTATGGATGAATTTTTTCCCATCAGGAGTATAGCAAAAACTTAATCTACAGATGATTCTAAGAACCATTGCTGAAGACACCATAGAAAAAAAAAATGACAAAAAAACCTATATTTTCAAGTAATGCGCCAAAATTGTTTCTACTAAAACGAATTCGAAAAAAGAAAAACTGTCTGAATGAAAGTTATTGGAAATGTTCTTAACTTATTTTAGCTGTAAAGAAAAAAAAAATCCATAAGAAATTTGTTAAAAATGATAATATAGTAGTTAAAAGTTCATTTTAGGCTAATTTCTCATTATGTACGCCTGATATCTCTACTAAAATTCAAAAACACTATAGATATTAATACATACTGAAATGTTCGTAAAATACCTTTAAAGTAAGCCCAATATGATATTTTTCCTGTAATTCTATCAGAAGCTATGAAGATTTTTTGGCCAAACCCTACATTCAAATGCAAAATATCTATTTTGCAGAAGTGGGGACCTCGAAATCGGAATTAGGGCTATGGTGTCTTCAGAAATGTGTCTTAGAATCATCTGTAGATTGCGTTTTTGCTATACTCCTGATGGGCAAAAAATTTGACCCGCTCTAATGTACATATATATATGTCACGCATAACATGATATGGTAAAAGTCCCACTCAAAGCAAGTTAGTATGCTTGTTATGCTTGTACAGTTCACAGCGAACAACCACACGAACTGCATTTTCAACCTGTTAAATTTGTGTTACAAGTTACACTCTCAAAATTTTCTCATAACGCGTCTAAAGAAGTATAACTTTAAAAGTCAGATATATTACAAACCATGATTATGTTAAAAAATATTTTTTCTTATGCTAACAAAAACGCTTTATTAGTATTTTCATTTCCGCGACATCAGACTTTATTCTGGATCAGACCATTTGTAAATATTATAATTAAAAAAAAAAACATAAATAAACAAAAGTAACAAAGTATTACGATTTGCGAAAATTTAGGGAAATTTTTCTATTAAAATAAATAAAATATAAACAATTAAGCAAAATTTATTTAAATTAGTAACTAAATACAAATCAGCAAAGAAATATCGTAAACTGAGTAGTGAAAATGAAAAAAATAAAATTAACAAATTAATTTAAAAATAAACTTTCTTAACCAAAACTGCTGCAACAATTAGTATAGTGCGCATATGAAATATTGATAAAAATAAAATAAATTAATGAAATGCAAAATGCAAATATGTAATTAAATCTAAATTTTTTCTGAAAACAGCGAATGAAAACGAAATCAAACAATGTCGTTATATAAATACATGGACGAAAGTGTAAATTTAAATGAGATTAAGGTAAATTTACACAAATATAACATAACATTCACACAGCTACAGAAGTATACATAAATATTCAGCAAAAATATGAGGATGGGTCGTCTAGCAAAGGAATTCTCTATTATTTACGTTTACGTTATATCAAACAGAAGAGCGAAAGCAGCTGTCAATTGATATGTTGCCAACGTTTAACATAACGCAAATACACGAGCGACTCGTCCCTAAGGTAAAACGACCGTTAGTTTCGTAATGAAGAATGGGGTCCTCAATTTTTAATAATTTTTAGATAAAAAGAGCAATCAGAATAAGGTGTGGCAGGTGCAAAAGCTAGCATGCCTGGGTATGTCAGGCGCAGTTGGACGGACGAGTTAGACGTAATTTTTCACTTGATGCCACTACAAGTGTTTGTGAAGGGATTGGTCACGAAAGGGGCTCTATGATATTCTTCAAGAGAGGATTGAGAGGAAGGCCTAGAGAGTGGTATGGGCATTACAATCTACACAAACGGATATTATTTAGTAGATAGTTGCAAAGACATTTTGAGTTAGTTTTAGGAATAGGCTCAATTCTAGTCGTGGGTATTTATATATAATGCGTAACATTTTTTTTTAAGTTGGCTTTAGTAACGACATACCGGAATTCTTCCTATATTAAGGCATCACAGAGATTGAAATATCTCTATATCAGAGGTAGCCACACCAACATATCTTATTGTATATCAGTTTTAGTGCGTCACTGTCACCAATACTCTCTACACAGCGTTATCCGGCTGACCTCTCTGCATATTTGGAATGCAATCTTCACGGAAAGCATTACCATTCAAAGCATGCGACTTTTCTACTGCAGCCTTTATTTCTTTTTTTTTTTCAAATAATGAATAAATTTCTTCAGTCATTATTCCTTTTGAATGTGTAAACATCCCTGCTCTCGGTATGGGAGATCCTGAATGTAAGCGTAAGCTGTAAATTGTAAGCGTAGGAGTAGTCCTTAGAAGTGGTATGCTATATGGGGGAATATAGAATGTAAGCGTAGTCTGTAGTGAAAGCGTAGTATATGAGATTGGTATGATGTATGGGAGACTACGGAATGTAAATGTAAGTGTAGTCGCTACAATGTACCACAACGTTGGAACAATGTACGCGGTAGAGTTGATATGTGCAAAATTATTCAGTTAATCAATTAATGAAAATTAGAAGACAGCAAAACAATCCAATGATAAACATATGTAGGTGAAACGACAAAGGAAAATAAGTGAATACAAAGAAGATGAAGCAGAAGAGGATTACTCTAATATAATAACAATGCCGATAATTATGTGGATGTTAAAAACGATGCTAGGCAAGCAAAGGAAAGACAAAGGAAAAATAAGGGTAAGGATAGGAAAGATTAAAAGTCGAAATCGAGGCCGGGTCCGAAATTGGACGACGTGTTGTCAAATAACTATCTAATAGTTGACATGTTCTAAATAAAAAAGGAATAATTAGTCATTAACTATTCCTTTTTCGATATATTGACCAAAATTTTTGTATGCGCTATTTCGGATTAACGAAAAAGTATTGCAATTCTCTGGGGCGCCAATCAAAGAAATAATTGCTCCAAACAGAATGACCTTTAAAGAGCATAATTAAACCTAAACTAATTCCTTTGGGTTATGGTTGTGAATTTGTTCATTGTAACTAATTATCATTTAAAATAATTTACCGTTATATTTCTGAATTAGAAAAAAAGTGTGAGTACCGAATGCTCGTGAATTTCGATATGTAAACATGCAAATTTTCGTTTATAAGACTAATGATTTCATATTAGCCTATGACTAGTGTCGAACGCTACCCAGACTATTCGCTTTTTTTGAAGGATACCTTTAGCACAGTTGCCACTTTGGTCCATTTGGACCAAAAACGGCCCTTTCCAACCCCATTTGGTCCGGTGGTCCCTTTTTCCAATTTTGGTAATTTTTAGGAAGTAACCACGATTCACAACACTGCCCACAACATTGACCACACTTTCATTAACCCACATATTATTATCAAATTACCTTAATGGAATTTTTACCACAAAATTGCCCCATCAATAAAATGTAGCAGAACAATGACATTTAGCCTAGGCGATAATTTAGGCGAGGCGTTAAAAAGAAGAATTGTTGAATCTAAGGACAAACAAATTACGCGGACTTTTCAGAAAAAATTCTTCTTTAAGCGGCTAGATATTTCGATCGGTTATCAAACACTTTTCGTGATAGATTTTTTTCAATACTAGTTTGGCTAAAAAAATTTTTTAAATGCACTTGTGCTTCTAAGAAAAGGCTTGCCGCTGGTGAAACCATTACGATAACCGTCTAATTGAATGAATTGAAAACTAAGTAAAATAATGAACCTAATTTGTTTCATGTTTGGAGTACTTGCCACACACTTAATTTATGTTCAAGCATACCGAGCGATATTGAGAGATTGTAAAGGAATATATCAGTGAGCCAAACAGAAAAGTAACACTTTATAACATTTTCCAAATTTTTCACAAAGAAGTTCTATGTAAAAATTTTGAAAGCGTCACACAGCTCAAAGTAGCTCAAACAGTTCAGGTAATTCCAGGACTATTTTGGTATTAAGCCACGTAAGATATTTGAAAACTAAATAGTTTGGCATAAGAAATATTTTAGCTGGAAGTAAGGCAGAAGCATTTCTCGAAAGCAATAACTTTATAATTGTGCAACAAATTTCGATTAGAAAAATTTTTTTTTAATTCAAATTATGAAGGAAATGTTAAAGAGATTTGATTAGGAAAAAAGTGTTAAGTTATTCTCGTAGTTATAGAACCCCATTGACTTCAATTAGAACACTGTTAACTAATTTCTAGTACCTTATTAAATGTAATCAAGTTCCGTTATTGCACATTTGAAACTTTTAAGACGTTTGATTTTTAATTTGAGGCCTGTGGTTCACCCTTACTGAATCTAGGCTCTGGTGCGGAGTTTTAACGTTTAAGGGAAAATGTATGTAATGTTTCGAATAATTGCTTAGTTTCAATTATGATTTACTGAGCTTGCCACAAAAGTTCGGCAACAACAGAACGCAAGTTTTTCAACCATTTCTTACTAAATCCTAACTGCGCTTTACATTTTGTTTCATTGCAATCAACAACATAATAATAGAACTAAGAGCTTTGTCAGCAAAACTAGTTCAGAACGTTTGATTAGTGACAGACATAGACTTATCCTTAAAATGTGTAAATTTAATACCTTAAAGTACACTTTATTTTTTTATGCAGTTTGAATTAAAGCAAAGTCTCCTATTCACTAAGTTTGGTAAAATTTTGTATAGGAAACAATGGAAACATCCTAAAATTTTGTATTTTACAACGAACCACAATAAAATAATACAAAAAATTGGTCTTTTTTTGAGATTTGGTCCTTTTTTCGATTCGTTTTCGTCCCAAATGAAAATGTGGTGTGGCAACCGTGACTTTTAGCACTCTCATGCGCTAGTAAAAATTACACAGCCCCACAGAAAAAAAAGTGGGATGTACAACGGAGGAGACAGGTCACATCTTATGGATTTTTGTCGCTGAACACGTTTCCGTTGTCAGAATTCAAAAGTTAGCTCTTGCTTTTTTTTCTAACCTCAAAAAACTACCGTTTTTCTAGTTTTTGAGACGAAAAACGGGAGTTTTTTGAGGTTAGAAAAAAAACCAGAGCTAAATTTTGAATTCTGACAACGGATTCGTGTTCAGTGACCAAAAATCCATAAGAATTGATCTGTCTCCTCCGTCAAACAGCCCACTTTTTTTCTGTGGGGCTGTGTTTTGGTTCTGAGCGCGTTCTGTACATTAATAACCTTATGCAACGATGAGCACTCATTCATATACATTTACAATATGTAAATGTGGTAAAAGCTTTGCTACATCCGAAAAACTTTAAAAAATTGAATACCTAAAAGTTTTGGGCTTCAAAATTTTAGCTATAGACGCTGAACGTCTACTAAAATATTATTCGAGAAAGCGAGGTTTGTTTTTTTTGTAAACGAGCTTTTCTGCTGTCGGTGTGAGGCTGCATGTGAGAAAGCCCAATACAGCTTTGACACGCATGTAATCGTTTGCTCATCGCCGATCTAATGTCAAGCAATTACAAAATACGTACTAATTAGCTGAACAGCCCTTATACAGAAATACACATATGCATACATAAACTAAACTTTTTAAAAGCTTTTAGAAACTTTAGTCAATTGTTTTTCACCTTGTAGCATAACTCTTGCGTTTACATATAGTGTTATAGCCAATTGTAATATTTTATTTTTTTTTACTTTTAATAGCAAAATTTTTATATACAATTAAAGCTAACGAATAAAAGCGAAATAATTGTTATTTATTGAAATTATAACATATGTAAATTAAAATACAGTTACTCTAGATAATAGTGATGTACGAAACATAATTACTTTTCCTCCGCAGCGAGGAAATTGCGATCCTAATGTCAATTCGAAGTAAAACTTAGCGCAAAAAAATTAAGTAACTTGTATAAGTAGTTGTAAAATAAATATTAAAAAAAAAATTTATTTATATATAAAAATAAAATTAAAAAAAAAAACACAATTATAAAAAAATAAATGTTTAAGCGATATTTAGTTATAGCTATTGTTGGGAGCAAAGTTACTTTAATTAATAAGCCATATGAGATAAACTTTTGAAAAAAAAAAAACAAAAAAGAAAATTAATAAATAAAAGTCAATGTAAAAGTTTTAAACTAAAAAAAGGCGTACATACAAATACACAAATCAATGCAATAATATACATAAATTTGAACAAACGTAACAAAAAATAAAAAAAATATGCATTAAGCACTTAAGTATTGAAATATTTGTGACGTGTAAAAATCTTAAATCGAATGCAATTTTTTTAGGCAAAACTCGTTTAAAGTCCTTTTCGTGATGTCCAAAGCCTTTTTTTCGAAAAACTTTTATGTACAAATCTTTTAAAAAACATCTTTTAAATGCTCAAAATACTTACAGCAGCGAACAGAAAAATAACAGTGGCAATTTTTCCAATTTTGACAATTAAATTCAGACATCGAAAATATCTACTAACAATTTAACAGGTTTTGAAAATGAAAGTTAAGCCAACTTTTCAGATATTCGTTGAAAACTAAAATTGAAAGACAAAAAAGAAACACAAAAAAATTTTTTTTTTGTCTCAGAAAAAACCTTACAGTTTGAAATTTTCGTTCTTTCTCTGATTATTGTTTTGAAAAACTTGAACAACTCAAACGAAAATAATATTATAGACAATTTTTCTGAGAAAAACATTTGAAGCGGATATAAGCTGCGTAAATATCATATAGTGCAAATACACTACGGGCAGGAATAGGGTTGCAGCAAACAATGCCATTGTTGTTGTTGTATTAACGATAAAGACACTCCCCGAAGGCTTTATGGATTGTTATCGATGTTGATGGTCCTTTGCTGGATATACATAGATCCGGTACGTTCCGGTAACAAAGCTCCATTAAGGTACTAGGCCGACCATCTCGGGAACGATTTATATGACCACATTAAAACTTCTAGGCCATACCGCCCTCCCCACCCCTAGTTCCATGAGGAAATTGGGGTCGCCAGAACCTAGGCTGTTAATGAAACGGGATTCGCCACGACTAGGTGAGGTTGAGAATTGGGTTGGAGAAGCTATGTATATATTGCACTGGCAACCCCTTGATAGGGTTGCGCTACACAATCCCTTGAATCAATTTGGTATTTTAGTCGCCTCTTACGACAGGCATACCTACTGCGAGTATATTTCAAGCCCCTTAACCCGCTGAGTGAGATCATTGTCACACCCACACACTGGGGACAAAATAAAAAGGACTTTATTGGAAACTCTTGAGGAATATGATATTAGGCTGGATCAAATTTATAGGTATTGTATACATCAGAGCGCTAAAAAAAAATTGCTAAAATATGCCTCTCTGTTGACCAGGAGCTCATAAACGCTCACCAAAGCTCGAAACTCAGTACCTTTTTGCATGAGATGGCTCAAAATATAGTAGCTGTAGTTCCTCATCATGAAGTTTCCGGACTTACTAATATGTTTGCTGAAATTGACAATTTTGAAAGCCTTCATACACGCTTGGCGGTATATGAAGACATTTTTACTTATTATCAAAATATTCCCTTTATATCTCCTGACCTGTTTGAATTAGCCTTAGTCATTCTTGGTGTCCCTGCTACGCAAGTATCAGTAGAAAGATCATTTTCTTCTTTGAATTTGATTTCGGATGGAAGGAGGTACAACTTAAGCGATGAAACGCTTGAAAAACTATTACTTGTAAAGCTTAACTCATAAGCTCTTGTTCACTTTATTATGTTCAAAAATAAAATTTTTGTGTTGCTGAAAGACAAAAAAAAAGTTTAAAAATCACCTTTTTTTGTTGATTTAGGTTTTTTTGTTTCACATTTTATAGTTTTTTTCATTGAAATACAAAAAAAAAATAATATTTGTTAACAATTATTTTCAATCTCTGATTAAATTACTTGAATTTTTCTGAGTATGCAGCTTTGTAGAATTGAGATTTGACATGTTTTTTTCCAAACATTTTCATATTGCTTTTGCTGCGTTTTTTGTGAACACAGCTGTAAGTTTATTGGTTGTATATGCAATTGAAAAAATTCTTTCTATAGACATAAAGCCAAACCAAGTCCAAAATAAATGCCACCGCCTATTAGATACAATTCTTAAAAAAAAAAACATTGTATACCCACTTGTGCGAAAAAATATGTATAATATATAAGTGTATATTTTTCAAGAAATTTTAAAGTTTCTACAAAAAAATTAATTAATTGTTAAAAACAAAGTAACAAATTGTATACATGTTTTATACAAGTCGAAATAGCACAGGCCATAGTATTTAGGAGACAATGTATGATCTTCACAACAATTAAAATATTGCATGATATTCATTTTTTATCACATGAGGTAATCGTTAAACGAATTCAGCACATCTATCCATCAGTATTGTTAAGGAATGCATTCTATTTGGATTAATTATTCCTTTGATTGCAGCCCCAGAGGACTGCAATACTTTTTTGGTAGTCCGAAATAATGAATAACAATTTTTAGTCATTATTCCTTTATTCATTCCGGATTAATTATTCCTTTTTTTGTAAATTTTTTTCATTCCGCAATTCTTTGCATTTCAATATTATATATATTATATTCCATGATGACTAAAAAAATTTCTTCATTATTCCAAAAAAAAGGACCAAAGGCTGCAATCGAAAAGTGTTAGTCCAGGAATGAGATATCGGATCATATGAGTACTCTGGTTTCCCAAGTAGCGGTACCACCCGGGCAAGTTTTAATTCATCGGCATCCGTCCGGGCCTACTGCCTTAGATGACTTAGCGTGACATATACAACTTTCTGCGAATGTGAGTGCTGAGTAATTTTACTAAAAAATGTTATTTCGCGTGACGACCTTTGGCTTTCAATGACAAATGTAGTAGACTTTTGGAAGGAATACCATTCTAGTCCCTCTACAATTATAAGGAACATTACCAAGACTATCTAATCTATATCTATCTATAATATCCATCCTCACTTAAGTGCGGATAATTTTTTATTTTAATGTCATATACATCGAGATACAATGGTCTGTGATATATTGCATTGAAAACTAATTTTTTAACAACAAAGCTTTACTAAAAATGTATACCCAAAAGCACAAATGCTTACTCTTTTTTAATATCATCTACAATATCTATAGTGTAATTATGCAAAATGTATTATAAAAAATAAATAAAATAAATGTAAGGTGCAATAACCCCTGAAGAGATTTTAGGCCGAGCTTCTCTTCCTACAAATTCGCGGGACGGGACGTACATGTTTTATGCAGACACCGAACGGCATCTGCAAGGCAGACGAGTTTCCACTGAGAAGCTTTTCATAGCAGAAATTCACTCGGGGTGCTTGCCAAACACTGTAATTTGTTCTTACAAGCAAGTTAGGACCTTCTATTTTTGACCACGTGAAAGAGCGTCTCAAAAACTATCGAAACCAAAAAAAAAGTGGAAACATTTTTTTTGAGTCATAAGCCACCTATTCATAGACCGGGTCACATATAATGATAAATAGACACTTTAATGCATAATTATCACAAATAAATTATTAGAAATATTTAGTTAGGCATAAGCATACACCGACTAATATTTACTTATACAAAAATAACGTACATATATATATATACATACATCCATACAATTAGTCAGAAAACATATTTGATAAAAAAAATGGGAAATAGTTTAATACAAATAAATACTCTGTAAACATAAAAGCACCAAACATACATAACATACATACTTATACACATTAAAATAGCTATTAATTATATATGAAACTTATGTACATACATAGTATGTATTACATACTACTTACATACATATCTACATGTTATTTGGTTAAGCGCGTAAATTGAAGATATGTACAATATAAAAGTTAAAGCAATATAAACAATAATTAATTGATAATTTTTCAAATGGTACTTACACAGTTACATTTGTTGGACACAGTCTCAGTCAAAAAATTAGCACCAAATTTTGAAATGTTATTGGTTGCAAATGGTTGAAGTACGGAAATCCTGGAAGACATACAAAAGAAATTCTATACATTAATATTCCAATTTTTTTCATTTTTAAATTTGAGTACCTTTAACCCTTTCGACCCGGACGGTACGTATGTGTACCGCCTGAACTTCAAACGTCTCTGAACCGTTTCAATTAAATTCTTTTGAGTTGTGCTATTGCTCTGATCATATATATTCTTTTCTAAATACATACTAGCAAGTCCCGTTGCAACTAGTTGTTATTTGTTCACTAGATCGTTTTTTGTGCATTGAAGAGCAGTAAAATTGAAGTGCGAAGTTAGTTTTTTCAAGGTTTTTCTATGATATTAAGTGTTAAAAGCGCCAAAAATATTTAAAATAAATAAGGGTACAAGTTTTAAAAGTGTTTACAACCAGTCATCCGGTATGGTGGTACACATGGGTACCAATAATGCTGTAAGTACTAAAATTTATTATTCCCCTGAAGATATTCGCAAAATTCTAGAAGATGAAACTGATAGTGCTAGTGAATATGAGGACTTTTCAAGAGCGAGCTCCGACAATTTCATACCAAGTGATTGAACTAGTTCCAGTGGTAGAGTCCGCAAACGAGGAGAATGAGGCTGCTGGGGGAGAAGTCGCACCAGTGGGTGTATCGAGCTCTAGCAGTGATAACGAAGAATCAAGAGATAAAATTGCTTCAAAACCCGTCGCATCAAACACTAATATTATATGGAATACTCCCGATGAGAATTTCGTACCGAAGAGATATGTTTATGAACCTCGAAATTGCACAATAGCAGATAACATACCAGAAAAGATATGCCTAAGTTATCTGGAAAAAAACTCAAGAGAGGTGAAACGGAGTTCAGATGCACATCAACTGGACTGTTGTGCGCAAAATGGCAAGACACTAAAGAATTATTGGTACTGAGCAATTGTCACGTAGTTACTGTAGCGACTGTGACAAAAACCTTGAAAACAGGCGAAAAAATTCAAGTACCATGTCCAAATCAAATAAAATTTTATCGGGAGATCAAGGGAGGGGTCGATTTGGTTGATCAAATGTCTGGGCTTTACGAATACGATAGGAAATCGGATAAGTGGTGGAAGAAGGTATTTTATCGTTTGCAAATGATGGCAGCCGTAAATGCTTGGGTTATTCATAACATTTTTAGTTACCTTAGCTGAGGAATTGATCAACGAAGGCTCAGAAACCATTTCCGTTCGCCGATCGCTAAAGCCTAGACGACGACGGCCACAAACCGCCTCACGTAAGGCAATGCATCTTCCTGTTGAAGGTCCTACACGACGTCGTTGTACCAACTGAAGTTCTCAAAAAATTCAGACTCGCACAAAGACAATATGTCAGGAGTGTCAAGTGCCGCTTTGTAAAATGTGTTTTGCTCCATTTCATACGTGAATTTTATGTATAACAATACTTTTCACCAAAATGTTCTTCAATAAAATACAAAATTCAATAAAATATTGTTCATTATATGTCATATCTACATTTTTGTGTAAGTTATTATTAATTTAAAAAAGGTGTTTACCGGACGGTTGGTACATAGTTGTACCACATAACATCTCGGATGGTACAATGGTTTACCACCAGCCCCTAAGCCACCCTCTTATTGTACTTCAGATTTTCTTTGATTGGTATAATACATATCACCTAAATAACCTCCAATGAAAATTTGGATTTCATCATTGCTGTACGAATGTCGGGTCGAAAGGGTTAAGTGACATTAACAAAAAAATGTGTAAAGAAATATGAGCCTGTCTCGCTAATTAAATATATTTAAAAAAGACTTATATAAAGCGAACAGCGGATACAAAGGCCACAATGACAGCAAGTACTTCGTCTTGTCCATATTTACTGCAAGACCCACTTTTTTTGCTTCTTTATTTTATACCAACTCTTCGCCTCCATGTTTGAACAGCCCGGCGGGTATCCCGTCATTACTTGGCACCTTGTGATTTTTTAGCCGTGATATTGCTATTCTCACTTCACCATAGTCGGATGTCGG
The DNA here is from genome assembly GCF_040869045.1 of Eurosta solidaginis. Taxonomy (NCBI): domain Eukaryota; kingdom Metazoa; phylum Arthropoda; class Insecta; order Diptera; family Tephritidae; genus Eurosta; species Eurosta solidaginis. Next base: position 63,692,752 of record NC_090321.1, read on the forward strand.
AGAGTATTTTTCATCATCGGCGATCGGGGTATCGGTTTCGTCTGCCCCACACTCTGTACGTCAGTTATCATGTCGCCATTATCGTTCCTACAGGAATCTGTCCCGGTCTTGAAACCGACTCCATGTACACCTGATAAGGCAGATAACTTTTTTGCTGAGAAACATTTCATGGTAAAAACACAATCGAAGGGTTTGCTAAGCCACTAAATCAATTTGATGCTAATTGTTCGCCCGCTTTCCAAAAGGAAAAAAAATATACTCCGAAAATTAAATTTTTACTCCGGCTTGGTCGTTTACTTAGGTAACCGTTTTAAATACTCCGAACACTGGTAGCGAAATATGAGAGAAATGTAATAAAACGAAAAACTTCAAAAACGATACGTCACCAAATTTTGTTTTCAAATTCGATTACAAATACAACAATTCCGGAATGCGGGATCTTGGCTCATTTTTGTTTACGAGTGTAAATGTTGATAAAGTCGAGTTCAAAACTCAGCATCCGAAAAGCTAGCTGAGATAAAGGAATGAAATTTATAAACATATTATAGTAGCAATCAGATTTTGCAGTTTTTCTGTAATATCATTAACAAAAAAACAAGCCTAATCTAAATAATTTATAATTATAATTTTGTTTTTTTTTTCTTTTGGAGGGGAAGTTTACTTTTTTTTAAATGTTACTTACATGCGCAGCGAAATGATTTGTTGAGCCCTAAACTAATAAAAAAAAACATAATTTAAGCATAACAAAATTTTAAATGTGATTACAGCAATCCAATAAAGCTTTTATTTTAGATATTGGGTGCACCATAACTACATACACAAAACACACACCCAAAAAAATATAAATACTTTATTAAAACCTTTACCTGTACAGACATAAGAAAACATAAGGAAAATGCTGACTGCAATATACCACCAAAAATTATATACATACATACATATGATATATCTAAACTAAAAACAGGAACATTTCACAAATATTCTGAAAATAAACTAAGCAAAAAAAAAAATAAAAATAAAAAACCAACCGACCTAAATATGCAAAAAGATAAATTCTACAGCTGATTGATGTCTATTTTTTAATTTCTATGCTCTTTATGGAACCCTAAAACTTTACTAAACAATTATACACACATAACAAATGTACATATATGTGCAATAAATTATAAGAAATATATATACATATAATAGTAAAAAACAATAAAAACTATTTGAATAAAAAAGATTGCAAAGCGAAAAAATCAGTATTTGTTACAAGGAAAGTATTGCTCAAAAAAGGCTATACAGCATAACTAGAACAAAAACAAAGAATGCGCCTTCAATTAAGCTTACATATAGATAAGACACTCTACGAGGAGCATAACTTTAGGCGCAATTATTTTTGTTTCGAAAATGATATTTAAAAAAAAGTGAACGTACACTTTTAAAATTTTTTTTATGTAAACAAAATTTTTGTAAATTAAAAACGTTGAAGCATTATAAACAGCTTTTCTCTCGCAAAATTTTAGCATAACTTTTTTTTTATAACTAAGCATTAGAGTCGACAAGTGCTTTGGATGTGATGTTAGCAATATCTTTGAATACATAAATAAATAGCAGAAGTAAATATTATAAGCTAAACTAAAACTAGAAAAAAAAATTACCAAATTAAAGAGAAAAAATTACCAAATTAAAGAGAATCATACTAATAGTAGAAATAGCCAAATTTGTAATTCAAAAATTGTTTAAAAAGTGCAAAAAAATAATAGGGAAACAGCGAGTCACGCGTAGTAAAAGCCAACGCAAATGTTATTGAAAATTTGTTTATTAAATCAATTAGAAATTTAGATACAGTAAAACTTTAAAGAAAATATATGAATTTTGTATTTAAATATTTAATAAAATTAATTTAAATTTGTTTAAATTAACAAAGAAAATTTGTTTAACTCAAACACCAAATAAAATTATATAGGACATTAGAGTGCAATGAAAAAAAAAATTGCATGATAAAGAATGTAACAAAAAATGTATTAAATTATAACGAACAAGAAAAACAGTGTCAATTTACGTCGAAAAAAAAACGATGCGCAAAATAAGAAAAAAGCACAAAAATTAAAAAAAAAAGAAATATGTTTGAAAAAATACTTCAACACTGAAATACTACAGCAGCTGAATTCAGCAAAATTTAAGGCAAATGCAAATAAGTATAAAAAATATTAAATAATAATTAAATAATACTTAATTACACAACTCATTTTAATAACAGTATTATTACACCACCAAAATATGAAGTTTCATAAACTACTTGAGCGATAGCTTTACGGCAGGTAAATTAGAAAGCAAAAATTTAATTTTTCTGAAGATTTTAACGTGTTTCGATACTTGGACTCCTTCATCAGGGAGTCTAGTATCTAGCGCTAAACCAACGAATTAAGCGAGAGAGTATATTTAACTTTTGCCTTCTTATTTAACGTCGCTAAAGTTCTTAATCCTAATTAAGAAAAAAGAAAAAAAAAACGCATGTAATATACGCCTATAATTTTATTTTTTATTTGAACAAATATTTATAAATACATTTTTTTATTATTTATTACTTGTATACAATTATTTTATCTATGCACTTATGAATTTAAAAAAATATATATACATTAGTTATAAAATTTAAAATTAAATATTATTAAACTATTTGAAAGTTGATTATACATAAACACATAATTTATATACTAATAATTCTAAATATTATACCATAAACAATAAATTGCCATAAATAATAGAAACTACAAAGAAATAACAAAAAATAACGAGAATAAAGAAATTTATTTAAATCTAAATAGAGATTATAGAGACGTATAAAATAAATTGTTTATACTTATTTATTGAACAAAATATTAAGACGGGTAAGTTATATTATTGCTAAACAAATTTTTGGCCCAACGTTGGTTTGCTGTTGAAAACTTTCTTCTTCCTCTTAAACCTTCTTCTTCTTATGCTCATCATTTTCATTAACCGCCTAAGTGATTTTGGCCGTTTCGTAACACGTCACCCCAACTATGCCTGTTTCGTGATAACTGACGCCAACTGAGAGCACCAAGGGAGGTAAAGTCTTCCTCCACCTGCCTCTCTCAACTCAATGGAGGTCTACACCTGCTTTGCTGCCAAACAGCGGTACGACTGAAATACTTTCTAGTCCGGAGCATATTCGCATAACAAGAACTAGCCAGCGAAGCATATTTTCGTAAACCTCATACAGTTTGCCATTAAACCTCGATACTCGTCGTCGTCATCACGGACAGAATATAAATCTGTATTTAATTAGCGAGACATGCTCAAATTGCTTTAGACAATTGTCTTTGTTTATGATATTAGAGAAAAATTACAAAGTTTACAAACGGATGTTATGGTCCGCTTGGGATAGTCACCTTTGGAACGCACCTAGTGGCTAGTGATGACAAAGAAAAGGACCCATGGCAATTTTAATCGAAAATGGACACTAGAGGTCGCCACGGCCGCGAAAATGATGATCTCTAGGAAAAAACACGCTGTTTCCGGGAAGAAAAATCGTGGCAAGGAAAAAATTAAACATTCCTGCCGGAAAAATCATATATTCTGATTTCACATGTGCTACGGGTACTGAAAATATTAGATTCGTGTTTGCAGCTGTTAAGGATACAATCCTTCAATCAAATCTGAAGGAATATAATTTGGTCTGAAGTGTATTCAGATGTACGGGTAATTTTTGTGATTTTATTATATTCACGATTCCCTTTTCGTATAAGAATCAACTAATTGGGTGCTGGCAGCAGATTTTATAAGCCAAATTACCGAAAACGTACAATCACTAAGTTATTAGTGAACCGGCTTGGTACTGCTGTGGTTTTGGTCTTTTTACGCTAAACGACTTGTATTGCGCAGTCCGAAGTAGCCAAAAAGTAACACGACCGCGAGAAAATTGTATATGCTTGGAACTGTCTGGAGTAAAGTTTAATCGAGGAAATCGGCAATTGGAATAAATGTTTGTCCAACCGTGTTGAGGTACAATTTTCACTATTGAATGTATACGGATGTAGGTAATCCCTGTGAACTGCGCCCGCTTTGCGCCCCCTACACGGCATACATTATCCTTGTTAACCTATGAATACATATATGGGCACTCTTGTAGTCAATGTTATAATACCTAAACAACGGTGGGGAACATGATAGGTGTTCCACGTTGAAACTCATACCAGCAAGACGTCGTATCGAGCAAGACAGCAATTGAGCATAAACAACTTAAGATACCCATACTGCTGCAATCACCACCCTAGAGCGCAACCACCACCAACCGCGCGTTAACAGCACCATTGTGTGCAACACCGCGCGCAACCACCAGCGATAGCACTAGCCAACCAAGCGCGCTACCACCAGCCATAGCGCCAACGAAAGCACCGGACGTACCACCAATAACATCTACTTTGGTAGCAACCACCAGCGGGGCCGACCCATATATGCCGCTATAACATCGACTGTAACCACAACAACCAGCAGGGCCGACGCATATAGGCCGGCCGTAACAGCCACTGGGGCAACAGCAACCAGCAGACCCAGCAGTGACACAAAGACCAGCACGAAAGCGGAGAGTTCGTTCCGGATACGGAAAACTAAGTTTTTTTACCTACCTTTAAATTTGATAACTTATGTTAGATTCAGTAGATAATACTATTTAAATTATGCTTAAAATTATGTATATACATGAGATGTAAAGGGGGGGGGGGGGGAGGGGGGGGATTACTTGTAGTTATACCCAGCCAGCATTTTGGAAGAGTATCGGAAAGTTGCTAGAAAACGCTCAAATTCGAAACTCAATGTGTCGTCGGGAGAAGGGATGGATTATTCTTGACTAATCAGTTGCAAGCCACATTTTCTTTTCCCCTTTATTCGTTTCACCACCATATGTGATATGACATTTTATTAGCCTTCACAATTTTTTTCTTATCGTATTTAACAACAATTATCAATCATATAAAGTAATGTTTTGGAATCATTTGTGAGTATGATTACGATTCAATTTTCCATCACATTTAGTGCGTAATTCCATATTATAAACATATTTCATCAGCGGATGGTAGTATCCGAAAGCTCGAAGGTGAGCTAATTAAAACCTCAGGTAATTGCCGATAGCCACCGATGGCCACCGTGGTGTGATGGTAGCGTGCTCCGCCTACCACACCGGATGCCCTGGGTTCAAACCCCGGGGTCGCCCCTCGGCAGTGTTTGGCAAGCGCTCCGGGTGTATTTCTGCCATGAAAAGCTTTCAGTGAAAACTCATCTGCCTTGCAGATGCCATTCGGAGTCGGCATAAAATCATGTAGGTCCCGTCCGGCCAATTTTTAAGGAAAATCAAGAGGAGTACGACGCAAATTGGAAGAGAAGCTCGGCCTTACATCTCTTCGGAGGTTATCGCGCCTTAAATTTATTTTTATTTTTTAATTGCCGATAGTTAACTTGAACGAGGTGCACACACGACTACAACATCCGACATTATCTATGGACGTCATCGTAAATAATGGTAGTGTGATGTTTTAACAAGCGTAACCCATGTAGGATGTTGAAGCCGGAACATATCGAGCTTAAATTACCAGCGGTTCAACCACATCGGAGCTGCCGTACCACGATTTCATACACTGTAACCTTTTTTTCTTTTTTTGGAAGACGTGTTGACATAAATGCTATCGGACATCGTAGTCTAGGAACAGCATCCACATTTCTTTAGGTCTAAACATATTTTTGTATAGCCATAATTTTTTTTTTTAATTCATTTATTGCGAAGTGTGAGCATAGGAAGGCAATCGGATTTTCAATGAATAGTTGGTTCAATTGTTTACCAAAATCGGTATTTAGTCGCAAAGAATAATCAAAGCGTATTGATACGGAAGTAAATTCGTCATCCAGATGCTGGGTGGGTATGAACTCCAATTAAGATTTTTCATGCATAAAATTTAAAGGCGTGAACTAGGGTTATTATAGAAGCGTAAATAATTACGGCATACCCAATTTGAAATCTCGGATCATTCAATTTTACACTAAGGTTAACATAGTTAAAGAATTAATGTCAACAGTTGAAGCATGTTAAACATATTAGTACGTAAATACATACGAAATTTAAACGTAGATTATGAATCAAAAGAGTACTTAAATATTTTGAGAAGCATAAGAAGCGTTAATAAGCTTTAAATCTATAGCACTTGCGTTGTTCGCATATATACGGATATGCATACATACATGAAATTACATACATAAAAGTACATATGTTCATAGACATGCAAACCTTATTATACATAATAGTAAAAGTAGGCAATTTAAAGACAGTTTCTGAAACTTCCAAACACAGATACAACTGTATATTACAATCAAAATAAATTAGTTATATATGTTCAGACACATTTTTTTAAAGGCGAATAAAATAAGATAAAACAAAATAAAATAACATAAAACAAAATGAGATGAAATCAAAACGAAATAATATGACATACCACAAAGTACAAAAAATTAAACCAAATATACCCAAAAATCACAGAAACGATAGTAAATCACAATATAATGGGATAACTAAGACTATAAATAACAATAATAAAACCTTTGTGTCTTGGCTTACCAATTATCGGTTGGTTATCCACGTATTCAACTATTTTTTGAATCTCACCTTGTTCTCTGTCACTGTTCTGACTATTAATATAAACTACTTTTGCCAACTTGTTGTGTTAGGAAGAATTTAATAAAATACAAAACACAAATACCAATCAAAGGTAGATTAAACTAAAATACCATAAGATAGCTTAATATGCCTCCTAATTGATTATTGCTAGGAATTAAGTCGTACCCTATGTTTTTGTAACCTTGGATTTTTTTATAATGAGTTGTAAATATAATATAGTAATAATGGGAATGCTGACTTCCTTATTTATTTAGAAGGAATAGGGTAATACAGGTAAGGGGCCACCGAAATTTTAGGTGCGACGGGTGGCCATGGTTTTGAGGGTGGGAATAGCACCGGGCGTCGCAACAACATCCGCGGCGCCCCTATATATATTCGGCCTTTCCCTTCCTTTCTATTTTCAGCTTTTTTTTTTTATTTCAATTTTCAGCGTTTTTTTTGTATTTTAAATTTTATCAGTTAGTAACCGGTCATTTCCGGTTCGGTTAGTTTCATCTTCTTTTGCGTTAGATTTTTTTTTTGAATTTCTTTTTCTTGAATTTAAAATTTTGAATGTTTTAACGGTCTGTCCGTGACATCCGGTTCGGCCGGATGTTGTTTTAGTCCATTTGAGCGCTTTGAATTAGTTCTGCGCTTTTTGACGGTTATTTCAAAGGCATGATATGACCTTTTTTCTGTTTATGGCGCAGGACAGCAAGGTTGGCAAGAAACCAGCCCAGCCGACATGACTAGCCACTGTGCACCACCAGATCTTGCCGACTGCCTTCCTTGCTGCTCCATCAAAGATGCGAAACCATAACACGGAGATGGTTACTGCTGTGGCGAATCATTACATCACATGCTGTTAGTAAATAATCACAACAACAAAAACGGCAAGCAGCCACACTTATGTACAAGGCAACGAAGAATATTCCACAGACATAACCAGCAGCTCGAAGTAAAGGGATATCTCACACACAGACATGTAGCCATCAGCCGAAGTTCTTACTCACACATACACACCTATATAACTAAATAACCAAGCAGGAGATACAGCTGTTCTAGAAGGTGAAATGTCGAGATCTTAGTAGAAATGTGCGAACAAGGCAACAGAGAGTATAAAGGCAACGCAAGCTGAGGAATAACTAATCGGTTTGATTTAAACACGCTTTTGTGAAGTACGTGATATTGAAGTATAATTGTACTACTCCCAAGTCGGCCTAAATAAATTTTGCAATACTGAATATTGGACTTTGCAATTTTTCTCCAATTACAATGAACATAAATCTTTCGGAGAATTTTTTTCTCCAACACTCCAAGAGTGATATTGATTCGTCGAGAGAGGACTTTACTTACCTACTCAGCCCAAAGTACCACATGTATACAAAAGTTATAATCCGTTTGATTTCTAAGCTGACATTTGTTTGGCTGTTAATGCTGGTTCAAAAATATCCTTCCTTCACAGTCTCGAATTTATATCAGTCAAAACTGTGGTGGCTTTCAAAGACGGGTATGTGCCGATTCATTCTAGTACTTACTGTCGTACTTCGTCATATCCTCATTTACCACAAGACGCACTTTTTTGTCTCTTTATTTAATCCAGAGTAGGCAGAACTCATGGCGCGTGTGTTTAGGCCAATAATATCAATATCATTATCAAATGCAACGTAATTGTACGCTCGTATAATAGATTGTGTCATAACGATTTAATTCTCCTGCTAGAATCATCTTCTCCAGCATTAGGTCGAAGAAATTGCACGAAAAGGAGTCCCATTGTCTGAAGTCTCATTTGGCAGAGCCTTTAACCTAAATTCAGATAAGCGGCATACAAATAGCTTCTTTTGGCAGGCTGATTTGAAGTCGACAAAAATATGGTGAGTGTCGTTTCCTTTATCGTTAGTATTCTCCCGAATCTGGCGAAATGTGAAGATCTGTTCGATGATAGATTTATCAGGTCTGAAGTCATACTGAAGGTCCAAGTTTGGGTGGTTTGCGGGATCGCCTTTCTTGTGGATTGGGCAGAGTACACTTAATGCATTTTCTTTACTAATTTTTCGCCACGGCGCTTTTTTATTCTTTAGCCGGGTAATTGATTTTCTTACTTCATCATAGTCGTGTGGCGGAAGGTCTTTTTCATCATCGGTGATAAGGTGATCGGGTTCGTTTTCTCCCTCGCTAGCTTGCAATGAGAAGAAGTATTCCCTCCGCTCTATACATCAGTTACCAATTCGCCACCACCATTCCTGCAGGAATCTGTCCCGACTTGAAATCTTGGTAGAATTTTCGGGTATATGCCTATCAGCCAGCATCTGAAGCTCCTCGCCCTCACGGCGTTCTACCACTCGTTTTTTCTTGTAATTAGTCGTCTCTCTTCCTTCTTCGCATCGTGGCTCTATAGGCATCGTAATTTTTTTCCGAGGCAGCGCGAAATTCCTCATTGTACCAGCTGCAAAAGCAGCAGTCAGTGGTGGCGGTACGTGATGAGGGAAAATAATGCACCCAGTGCCCGGTCACATCGTTAGGTCGAAGATTGCTCTCGGCGAGCAGGTATGAGAGTCGAGTGTAGAGGGAGCGAGACGCTCGTTAACAGCAGTGAACGATAGTAATTTTCGGCGAAATTTCCCTCCCACCACAAAACCTATACCTTCGCTCCGTGGAACGTTTGTTCGGAAATCGCAAGCATACCTCACAATTATTACAATAACAACAATAACTATAAAAACAAAACTAGTTCTAATCTGTACTATTTTCTGCGGAGTTTCGAATCCTGTGGCTTTGCTGTTATTTATCAAAACTTAAGGTATCTTGTCTTTGAATCGTCTTCTCTTCGTTAAGGGCTTAACACCCTATTGACTACAACAACACCAACGGCGGAGCCTAGTAGCCCCATTCTGTTTTAGAAATCTGGGCTTGACCGAAGTTATGTCAATGTAGAATGTATCCATAAATGACATCAAGATCCTCACTCTGCAAAATTCGACTTGAATAAAAAGCATTCGTGAGCTAATAAAGGTGCCTCATGTACATGGATTTCTCTAGCAACGGTGAGAGAACGCTTCCTTTAGGTGTGGTTCTTGAAAATGCAGTTCGCTTAAAGAATGAAGAAACCTTTCTGCTCTCTGAAAGCAGTCCAGCAAGCTCTAGCAAAAAAGTGAGGTTCTGTCGTTTCGGAATTGGAACCGAAGTTATGTAACATCCTTGGTACAAAGCAGTCTCTCTAGCGCTAGTTCCACAGGTTTGTCACGAAGGCAGGCATTTTAATCTAATAGTTAACTGTAAGAGAGGACTGTAGACTTATGACGGGTATTACTGGGCTTGGCCAGTGATAGCAGATATAGCAAGTGCGGGATGGAGGAGGAAACGATCGAGCGCGTTCTGTGCTCGTGCCCTGGGGCATGCCAGGCTAAGAGTCCAGCTATTAGGAGTGATACAGCTGTCATATGTAGAAGCAGCAAGTGGTATAAATCCTAGAAAGCTTCTAGTTTTGCCAAGAGGACAGTATAACATAGGTCCTGGTCTCTGATAGGGGTTTTCAGTTTGCTCGTTAAAACAAAAATCTGGTAACACTACGGACTCATTCAGTCTATGTGATGTCCTCATGGACCTACCAGTTCAACCTAACCTAACTGTAGGTTAGCGTCGTTTGAGAGAGAAAGAAATCTGCTCAGGGAAGATACAGAACATTTCCAGGTCCACGGCATGTCATTTAAAGGAAGGCACTGCCGATATAACATGCTTAGGAGCTGCGCTGGCATAATCAAAAATAAGTATTCAATGGTTAACCCAGTGAACCCAATAACTCAAAATCGAAAAAAAACTGTTCATTCAAGTTTCTGGTAGGGGGTCGACGATACCTGAACACATTTAACTAAAATTAGTACGGATCCTTAAAATACGTGATATTGTTAATTTTTGAAGTAAAAATTAATTGATTCATCTACAGTTGTTGCGTTTGATACATTTCGATAAATTTTGTATATGTAAATGGATACATTTTTTTCTAAACTTGCGGCAACACTGGTACTAACCTAATTTAACCTCATTTAATTTAATTGACGGTGTTGATAGCTTTTTAGTTAAATACATTTTTATTTGTTACAATCTTAAATGTTGATCGCTTTAAAAACAGCTGTTTTCATATAAAAGCCAACAAGCTTATAACCATAAGTAGCATGCAATTTAATTTATTTTTTGTATTTTGAATTTGAATTTTGTAATTAAAATTTAAATAACTTTCCGATAAGCTAAAAGCTTGAAACTTGGAATATAGTTCAGAACCCGATGACAATGCTATAATATGAAAAAATCTCCGATAGGTGGCGCATGGATCGAAATATTAAAAACATTGTATTTTTGGTCCGATTTGGCTCATATTTGGAACAAATATTCCATACAGTCCGGTAGAAGTGACATCAAAATATTTTGGAGTTCGAGGAGAGACAAGCATACGTGGCGCAGAATAGAGTAGAGCTTTTGGAAGGATTATGTGACCTAGATTGTAACAATTTGTTAGAAAAGCGTCCTTGTAACTATGAACAACAAGGAGACAATTAAATAAAAACGTTGGATACGTCAAATTCCATTGATAGTCATATATAAGACCAACTGAACCTTAATCAGGTTATGCTACGCCTCACATTTTTAGAAATTTGACGCGTCCAATGCTTTTATTTAATTGTCTGATCAACGCCCTAGATTGATAAGGAGTGTGATGATTAGTACCTAGAACCTACCTAATTATTTTTTAGATTTTAGTATTATTATTACTTAATGTAAGTATTGTTTTCAATAAAACCGTTTAACTTAACATTTTTTTTTGCTGATTTTTGATAGCCTTGTAAGTACTTATTATTGTAAAAAATTTTTTTTTCTAATGAGCTGATAGGCCTTAGTTAAATAAAATACAATATTTAAAGTTGTGTTTTAGTTTTACTTCGTCGATATTTCGATTTCAATCTGAAATCATCTTCAGGAACATATGACTATGTTTGATCGATCAAACATAGTTGTTACTGTTTAAACCATAGAATGATCGGAAATATTCCTTAAGAACGTTACAGTATTTTAAATCTGATTTAAATGAAACTGCTTGTCAATCACTTCGAAACTGAATTTGAGTTATTTTATTACTTATACAAAAAATTACAACTTATCTATATTAATACTCAAAAATGCAACCGTGCCAAAAATGTAAGCGCGTTTGAATTAACCGAAACGTTCCTTCGAGGAATTAGTTTGCTACGAGCATTCAGACGCGTACGAGGCACGAAAATATATAAAAACGAAACCAAACCAAAACCAAACCGCCGCTACGCTGAGCTGCGTTTAAACGATTTACCAATTTAACTAATTTAAACAATTTCTCTATAACTATTAGTAAAGTGCAAAAGTGCGCCATATATTGCATTTAACTATTCATTTTAACTATACAATATTCACACGTTACAAATAATAAAAGCGAATTAATTAAAACTCAGTAAAGCCTGTTCTTTATACTTTCGAAAGCCTCGTAAATTTAGCAAAAAGTTGTTTAGTCACAACAATAGTCATATGTTCCTGAAGATGATTTCAGACTGAAATCGAAATATCGACGAAGCAAAACTAAAACACAACTTTAAATATTGTGATTTATTTAACTAAGGCCTATCAGCTCATTAGAAATTTTTTTACAATAACTAACATTTTTTTTTAATTATTTTATTTGTTTAACATTGTATAGTGATTTCGCATTGATTTTTACAGCGATTTAAAATAAAGATTTAGTAACTTATTATGCATAGAAATAACAAGAGATTTTCCAATGCAATATGTTCCAAATATAAGCCAAATCGGACCACAAATACGAATTTTTTGAATATCTCGATGCCTGCGCCACCTATCCGAGTTTTTTTTTCATATTATTGCATTGTCATCGGGTTCTGAACTATATTCTAAGTTTAAAGCTTTTAGCTTATCGGGAAGTTACTTAAATTTTAATTACAAAATTCGTTCACAACGGCCATGAAAAGCTCTCAGTGAAAACTCATCTGCCTTACAGATGCCGTTCGGGGTCGGCATAAAATAAGTAGGTCCCGTCCCGCCAATTTGTAGGAAAAATTAAAAGGAGCACCATGCAAATTGGAAGAGAAGGTCGGCCTGAAATCTCCTCGGAGGTTATCGCGTCACATTTATTTATTTTTTAAATTATATATATTTCATTTTATTTTCGTGAAAATACTGTAGTATGAAATCTTACATTTGAGTCCAGTTAGAGAACCACAAATTGGTAATTAAATTGTTTCAACTTAAGTAAGAGGTAAGTGACAACTTTTATTTATTTTATACTAAAACAAAACATTCAATTAAGTAATAGCATTTCTTTTTTATCGCTCTTAGCAGTGGGCTCGCAAATACTCAGAGTGTATTTCCGCTATAAAAAGCTTTTCAGCGAAAATGCATCTTCCTCGCAGATGCCGTGCGGAATGGGTTTAAACAACGCAGATTGAAAGAGAAGCTCGGCCTAAATCTCCTCGAAGGTATATCGTGCCTTATGTTGATTTTTTTAATTTTTTTAAGGGACATTGTGTCACGGTCGTCAGAATAAGTGCAATAGAATGCATGGGCCAAAAGCCGTTGCCACGCCAGTTTTTCAAAATTGTAAAATACGTAATTTTAGTCATCATTACAAGGATGTTCCCCTTAATTTTTAAGATTCCACCTCTTCGTTACAGAGATATCTTATATGTATATGTTTGTATTTTTATAAAGAAAGTGGACGTAGTTGTCTGCCGATTGTATTTTTTTTGAGCACTTCCTCCTTGAATAGGAATATCAGAAGTTATTGATCCCGACTTGAAGGCAACAGCTCAATTAGGTATTAAAATATCGAAAAGTCAATTTACAGGATATATTTGATATACATATAAAAACTCTGCGTGGCTATATACCGATTATGGCCACTTCTTGCAGGAATCTTACTCGTGTTCGAAAGTAGCGGCATGACAAATTTCATTAAAACAATTATCAAGAAACGAGAATTTTGTCTGGCTATCAGACCAGCTTTGGTGCTAATAGATGAGGAAGGAACGGAGAGGCGCTTAAACGCGGTGTGAATCGCTCTTGGTTGTGAACAGAAAGGAGCGATACATGTTTTAAAGAAATCGCGTCGACAAGTATTAGGGGTTAGCCTAACACATCGCGTTTTGCATGTGACATATATGTGCCCGTTTTATAAATATGTATTTCTTCGGTAGACGCGGTAGTGCTAGTCTCTAGGACCGAATGAAGGACAGTGTCCCCACAAGGAGCTACTCATTGGATGCCAAATTCGAACGATCCGATCAGAAATTGTATGTACGTATTTGTCTTTTTTTCATTATAAGCATGCGTATACCTACTCGTAGATGAAGGCTATTACGAGCAATACATCGTATAATTGTTTGTATGTCCCTTTGAAAATCAAATATTTCTGCTGAAATAGTAAAAAAAATTACTTTTACTTATTTTCAGCAAGTAATTCGAAACCAGGCGGCCACCGTGGTGTGGTGGTAGCGTGCTCCGCCTACCACGCCGTATGCCCTGGGTTCACACCCCGGGCAAAGCAACATCAACAATTTTAGAAATAAGGTTTTTCAATTAGAAGAAACTTTTTCTAAGCGGGGTCGCCCCTCGGCAGTGTTTGGCAAGCGCTCCGGGTGTATTTCTGCCATGAAAAGCTCTCAGTGGAAACTCATCAGCCTTGCAGATGCCGTTTGGAGTCGGCATAAAACATATAGGTCCCGTCCGGCCAATTTGTAGGGAAAATCAAGAGGAGCACGACGCAAATTGGAAGAGAAGCTCGACCTTAGATCTCTTCGGAGGTTATCGCGCCTTACATTTATTTATTTTATTTTTAATTCGAAACCAGAATTTCGGCTGTTAAAAAACTGAAAAATGTTTACTTAAATAAGTTCATCATGAAATACTTATAGCTTCAAAGCACAGTAAAATATTCAAGTTTTTTTTCTGCTGACGACGATAGCTCGCATCCATTCAAGTTACATCTGAAGTAAAATGAAAAAAAAAACAAATTTGTTTGCTTTGCTTTTTTCTGTTGCTGAAATATTTTCTAAATTTAAATTCAAGCAGTTTTGTAATACTGAAAATTAGTTCAGCATTTTCAAACCCTGCCTGAAAACCATCCAGAAATTATCCCCAACGGATCCCCAAATTATCCCGAAATAATCCCGGACGGATTCCGGAAACCGACCAGATGAGATCCCCAAAGAGTGCCCAAATGATCCCGAAATGACCCTGACGGGATCCCAGACGGATCCCGAAAACCATCTAGAAATGATGCCGGAAGAGTCCCCAAATAATAGAGAAATAGTCACGAAATTACCCCGACGTGATCCCGAAAACCTTCCAGAAATGATCCCTGGAGGGAACCCAAATGATACCGAAATAGTCCCGAAAAAAGTCCCGAAATTACCCTAACGGGATTCCAGACGGATACTGAAAACCATCGAGAAAAAATGCCCAAAGGGTCCCGAAATTACCTCGAAATAGTCCAGAAAAGTTCCGAAAACCATCCAGAACTTATCCCTGATGGATCCTCACATCCCGAAATTACACCGACGGAACCCCGGAGGGATCCAGAAATTATCCCGGAAGGATCTCGATATGATCCTGACGGGTTTCCAAATAAGGTGAAGCTAATTATAAAAGCATAATAATAAAGCAGCAGGCGCGTTGAAGCGAATGAAGAGTTACAAACAAACATACAGGTAAAGCTAAAAAAGCGTGCTAATAAAAACAATTGAAGGATGGGTGATGACGGGAGGAGAAGGAGAGCACCACCGATGGTTTTTCCTAAATTGCTTAGATCTCGATAATAACAAAAATTATTGATTTAGCAGAAAATATATATCGAGTTATAACAATTTATAGATTTTGCACCAGAGTGTGAGAGGGGGGGGGGGGGGGGGGGGGGGGGGGAGACGGAGGGTGTCACAGCTCACTTTGTAAGCCCTTAACTTATATGACCCATTGAGTTTGTAATATTGTTGTAATGTGTAAAAATTATTAAAAAGCAATTGTTCGAAGGGGGACCCCCCTTTCCATTTCCGAAAAGTTTTTAGCCAGTAGACTATTATCTATCTGCGCCCCAAATTTCATCAAAATCCGTGCAGTCGTTCTGGTGTGATTCTGTTAAAAAGACGAAAAATATAAATAAATTATAACTGTTCATAGGGGGCGTGGACCGCCCCCTTTACAAAAATATGTAGCTAGTAGATCCTTCTAGGCTCTTGGCTATATGTGTGCCGACTTTCATCCGAAACCGCTTAAGATAAGATAAGATGTAATATGTGTCCTTAATATGAGCCAAATCGCACCAAAAATATGTTTTTTTGAAATACTGCTTTATTGATGCATCGACATGAATTAAGAAAATTTTTCTATGAAGCGCATTGATCGAGATATGTGGAAAGTTTGATATGAATATGGAAACAAGAAGGCGATCTTCAAGTCTTACTTGGGTACTATAGACAGCGCTCGGACTTTAGTTCAGGACCCCACGACACTCCATAGAAGCGCATGGATAGGAATATTAGGAAAATTCATTCCGAACAGATGGATGCTCGCGATCAATTTTGATGCAACTACGCTGTCAATTAGATAGCTAGCTTAAAGGCGCATGAAGAATAGGACAGAGCTGAGCAACATGAGGGAAAAATACGCTGGTTGGCAAACGACCCAGTTGATTCGAATAAAATATTCCTACAAATTTGCATTACACCTTGGCGCCTCTTTACACTTAAGCACATTGTGGCATTGATAGGAAACAAGAGACAACTTGAATCAGACAAATGATAAAAATAAAGAAAGCTGTAACTGCAAGCTATCCCGAAAACAAAAAAAAAAAAAATCAATGATACTTTCTTACAAAAGTAGTGAAACATAAATGAAAACATAACTTGCGGCGTTGAGCAACACAAAAATGCCAATTGAAATAAATGAGCCAAACACCGAGAAGTTCAAGCGTGGGAAGGCAAGGCAAAAACACAGAACATAGAGATAGAATAAAAGAAAAAAGGGAAATGAATGAGTTGGTAAATTGCTGATTTTATGTACCATTTTATTCATCACTTGACTTGTCCATAGTACAGGTTTACAAGTATGATATGTGTTAGAGGGAAACAATTCCTTTCTCTATCTAACACACTGCCGTTTGACACTTCGGTCAGTGTCAAACTATTGTGGAACTCAGTGGAACCTGCGTGGAACATGCGTTTGACACTGAACGAAGTGTCAAAATTACCGGGGTTGCTGTCGTGGAAAGCGACGCAGGGAAACAAAAAAGGGAGCGGAACTCCAGATATGGGTTGCAAAAGTCTTGAAATGGGGTATCTGAGGACGCGTAGTTATTCCAATATTAAGAATACAAACACGGATGCTAAGTTTTTCTGCCCGTTCAAAAGTTCTCCGCGAAAAACATTTTGAAACCAAGGTCGACTGCAATAACCCGTCCAAAAATGTAGAAAGAGAAATTAAGACGCGTTTTGTCCTTTTATCAATAGTCCAAAGGCGAAAAAGTATTCGAATTATTGGAAGCGAGGCAAAAACGCCTCTATTAATACTTCCCCTAACGGTTTTTGTCATGGTTTAGCAATCGTCCCCGGTAATAAAGTATCACAATTTGTTAATTAAAATTGTCCACAACATATGGATTTTAAAGAGAGATGTAATTAAGTGCTCGTTTGAAAGTAAATAAGGATATTTCTTTGTAATTTTACAATAAAAATTTTACGCAGTTTTCGTTAGCTGCTACTACACTTTTCTTCGACCTAAGAAGTACAACAGTGCCAAATAGCTTCCACAACAAAAACGAACGAGAACATGCATTTTATCAGGTGAGCGTGGCTGTGTATGTGCGTTCTGCTACATATCCTACTTGTAGACCTGTACTATGGACTTGTCTTCTTATGTTGTGGGTACACCCGCTTTCAAGTACACATATGCAAATATACCCTATAGGACAAAAACTGTAAAAGAATAGTAACATGAAGTTTAGCTGAGCGGAGAGCTGAGCCATCTTATTTTTTGTCCTAAATATCGGCTAATCATCTCCTCTTCATCCTTACAGCTATGGCAGAGGAGCTTGTTGTTATGCGCCACCGCCGGAGTATCGGTCTAATAGAACAGTGAGCTACACCTTTAAGTATTGTCACTACAAATTTGTTAAGCTTAAGATGAAATATAGTTCCTTTACTACCAAAACAAGACCGTAAGTTCTTTGAGACCTCGCAATCATTCCAGTTAGTCCTTCATTTTTCTCAGTAGATAAAACACCGGTGGACGTGCTGATCTGTCCGCCTCGATTATATCCAATTCGGAACCTTTCCTGAACATCTCAAGCTCTAATTCATTACCTCAAATATTTCTGTTCCCAGTGAGCTATCGAAGCATGAAACTAATTAAAGTGGGTTCTATTGCCTTTAAGGCGGTCTGGCTGTCGACTGAGGTCATAACATTGATATCTGCGACTACGCTGTCCTAAAGCAGCCTGAATACTCCCTCTATGTCATATATCTTCGCCTGGAGGTGTGAGAAAGTCGGCACGGCCAATTTATTTACAGATGCTCTAATTACAGTCTCCCTTCCCATTTTCGGGTCACCTGTGCATATTGTAACGCCTTACCTCTGTCTAGGCCTTCCAGCCATTCCTCCCTCGAAATATATCTTATGTTCTACACCTGGAAGTCAATAACTGCCGTGATATAGTCATTTTCTTACAAAAGGTTAGTTATGAACCCCCTTAGTCGTCCGATTGCCCTCAAATCATCGTCGTGTGCCTGTATTTGGTGGGTTTATCAATCTTGGATTTTAGTAGTCTTGCTCGAAGACTTGTACAGCTATCTTATAAAAATTACATGTAACCCTGCCTCAGGTGCTGCGCTGTTTTTGCGACTGATATTCCAAGAAAGGATTTCCTATATTGACAACACTCCGCTTCGAAAACAGCATCCAAATTTTCTCAGATTCTTGGCTCAGTATCCACCTGTAGACCTGGTAGCAAAGAACATAGCTTTAACAACTGTAACCAGGCTCAGTGCTTCGGGGCAGCTTGAGCGCCTACCATATGGCCATAGCGTCATCAATTACAGGACGAACTACCTGATTCCCTATCTGCGCTTCGAGGAGATCTTAAGGCCACAATAGAGGTGGATGGTTGGCGCAGAGGTGCTCAAATGGCGGACGAGGCGATACATGTGTCGGCAAATGGTTCCAAAGTAGTGGAAGGAGTAGAGTCTGCGGTATACTGTGCTGATCCAGAAATAAACAGATCCTACAAGCTGCCAGATTACTGTAGCGATTTCCAAGCGGAAATATTAGCTGCAACCAAAGTAGTAGAAACACTGGAAGAGAATAGCTTAAGCTGCAACCGTGTTAACTTTTATATTGACAGCCAAGCAGCAATTAAGCAATAATCTCGCATAGAATAGCATCTAAATGCGTGTTAGAATGTAAGCAGTCTCTGGAAAGAATCGGGACAGGGAGAAGCATACATCTATATTGAGTCCCAGGGCATATTGGAATAGATGGGAATGAAAAAGCAGATGAACTAGCTAAAAAGGGCGCATCCCTGGAAGCTTGCTCCGTAGACGTTCCAATTAGATTGGGCGAGATTAAGAGAAGGCGAGAAGTGCACATGATCGACGAAGCGGGTAAGGCGTGGGTTCAAGCACGGGGCTGTAAAATGTCGAAGATTATGTGTAGGTCTTACAGCCTTAGACTAACAAAGTTGCTTCTATTATTAAAAAGAGAGGACTGTATACTCATGACGGGTATTCTGACTGGACACTGCCTTCTGGCGTCACATGCCTTAAAATTAGGCTTGCTCAGTGATAGCTGATGAAGGAAGTGCGGGTTGGAGGAGGAAACGACCGACCACGGAGGTTTTTCTTCTTTTTATTACATTGTCATCGGGTTCTGAACTGTATTCCAAGTTTCAAACTTGTAGCTTATCGGGAAGTTTCATAAATTTCAATTACAAAATTCGTAAACAACGCTCGCTATACAGAGTCAAGCTAAATAGAACCGCTGTGATAACTGCATAAAATAGAAAATGTAAAAAATTTTAATACGAAAAACAGAATCTCCGACTTGTGAATAAATTCGCCAACGCAAAAAATTTATAGATTATGGGTATGGGGAAAAACCAAAAACTAATTAATTTGCTATGGTATCGTCATGATTAAGGCGTTATTCTATGACTTCAATAACCGATTACGTTGACTTCCATAGAGCTGGTTGGATCAGCTGTTTTTACACTGAGTTTGTCAAGGCCTCAATATTCCGCATTTTTCCTTTTATCTCATGATCTATTCATACACATTTACAGTCGTGATCAAAGTTCACAACTTAAGTAATTTTTTTTTTTGTTGTTTTGTTTCGTGGAAGGAGGAAATGCGTTATGCACTGGCCGGGATATTTAAGCCTCACTGCGAAACTCTCGGAGTGTAGCAGTCCCTTCTTCCATGAAGGCCTACCCACTAAAACCTAACCTCCCACGGCCCGCGCAAATCCCGGTACCTGGGACCGCGTTTAGCATTACTTCGGGTACAGGTGCGCGCTACGTGAGCTCTATGGCTAATCTCACGCTAATGGGCTAGGCATCCGTCTGCTCGTTTACTGATAAGTATATGCCTCACATATGTGCTGACCGTATCCCACCTGTCTCTTCGACAGGTCATGTTATTGATGACACTGCCCGGGGATAGGTCGCCAAGTACCTCTTCTACCCTCCTTCGCTGATCGGAGAAGTGCCTGCATTCGAAGAAGGTGTAGCGTACACCGTCTATTTTCCCACAGTACAGGCAGCTCGGGTTATCAACTTAAGTCATTTACATGCGCCACAATTTAATTGCATACAATAAAAAATATTTATTTACTCGTCATAACAATTTATTTTTACATAATATAATACAAAAATATCGCCATTTCGACTGCTCAGTCGAATATCACCATATCTGAACTAATGTTTCGAAATTCGGTGTTCAGTCGAGTAAGGGTGATATTCAACTTAACAGTCCATTTATAACAACACCCCTTAATCTATATTGGCAATTAAAAACAAACGAACTATTAGATTTGATACATCTGTATATAAACCATAAGGAGCACTGTCGCAACCATTTTGTACCACCGCACAAAGTCGTCAGTTCACAAGGGCCCCTGCTCCAGAATCTCCATGACATACACCACTTCCCCTACATCCCGCACAAATTATTATCCTTGGTAAATTTTGCGGGTTCGCTATATTCCAAAAAACATTCTGACAGGTTTTTTTTTCTATTAAAGGCAATTCAGTAGTTCGGAAAATAAGATGAGGAGTATTAACACCTGCAGCTATCGAGCCCCATCCACTAACTTTCATCCTTCTACCCGGTGATAATTCATCGAACGCAGGATTGCAAAGCTCTATTGGTTTTACGGCATTAGTCTCGTCAAAATCTCTATGCACTTTAATCACCGCTATATCCATAAAGCCTATTTCAGCATTAAAACCATAACCCTTAGCTTTCCAATTCACAATGCGTATTTGCCCTATTCCTATCCGTATGTCACGTATATCGGCTGCACCAGCAAATACGACGTGTGGCGCCGTTTCTAATATGCAATGCACTACTGTAACCACCGATTTCGTAGTGACTAAGGTACCAGCGCTCTGATAGACGTTACGTTTAAATATTGCAACCGAATGGGGGCTCAGCTCTATTGGTATTGTAACGAATTTTACTTGCAAATCCTCTTATTTGCAATCCTCTGCTAAGTTGGAATCACTAAACTGTTGAATAAATAACTCCAATATTGAATAATGTAAAAATGGCCTTTATTAAAGTACTTCACAATGACACTTATACTTTGCTACTCGCTGGCTTAATAACCAAACTGATTGATAACTCAAATTGAACTCTACTATTGGCCGCCAGATCGCGTGCTTAATCAATAACTGATTGATTGCTCAACCCAAACTGAATTACAGCGCCTCTTCATCTGTTGCCTTTTATACCCTTTGGGTTCGCATTTTTCCAGAATGTACTAGAATTGTCCATGAGCTCTCAAACTTCTCAGATATATGCATGTGTTTGCGCATTGACTCTCCGCTGCTCGTATTCGTACATGGTACATATATGTAGACGCAATTATTTATTCTTTTATGTAGATACATAAAGATTGAATTATTGATGTGAATGTTTGTAGTTTACAGTCTCTCGCGCGCACATAGGCGTATAAGTAAATGCATCTGTGTGTGACATCTCTCTGGGCTGCCTTATATATGTGTATACTTGATTTGATTATTAACGTAAATACTGCTTGGCATGGCCTTAGCATCGCCTTAGTGATGGGATAACTTAGTGATGCTAATATCCGTGACAGTATATTTTCGCCATTTATAACACGAAACTGCGCATCCGCAAAGGTGAAATGACAGTTTAGCCACACAAACAACATAGTGAAATAAATGCGAGAATTCATTTTAGTTTTAAACCTTTAGAACCACTTTTTAAGCATAAAATACATCGAGATAAATTTTGTGAGCGCTATTTATACCCAATTGAGTGGTGTGAATAAAAAGTAAGCAAAAATTGTTCAGTCAAAATTTCAGGAATTTTAAATAACAGCATTATTTAAAGTCAAAGCTATACAATAAACAATCTTGTTTGTTTTCAGTCGGTTCATTATAAATAAAATAAATAAATGCAAGGCGCGATAAGGTCTTAAGAGATTTTAGGCCGAGCTTATCTCCCAATTTGCGTCATGCCACTTTTAATATTTCCTTAATTTTTAATGAGTTAAACAGATTTGCTCTATTAATTAAACAAATTCAAGGTTGTATGCATATTTCAGCGAAATAAAATGAACGCGGCTTTAACAAAATATTTTGCTATACTTTTAGATTTGGAAGAATTTTTCATTGAAATGAAACAATTCGAAAGTTACGTGAACTGGAGATACACTGATGCACAAAAAACTCATAGTCATTTGTACAAAATTTTAATGGAAGACCAATTAGCAGATATATTTCCTAGCAAAGATCACAAATTGTTCTGCCGATCGATCCTTCTCGCAATTAAAAAGAATCAAAGCTGCTGAAAGAGCTACAACGCAACAACAGCGACTCGAGATGTTGATATACTTTGCATTGAGTCAGATTTATTGAACAAAATCGATATTGATGATATAATTGATGAATTTACCGAAAACAAATGTAGAAAACAACATGTTTAAAATGTAGAAAGTAATTTTATTGATATTATTACATTGTGACTATAAAATTTGTATGAAAGATATACGTTTGTATTTTTTAATTGAAAAAGAAGGGAACGGACGTGATAAAAGGGCCTCAAATTGATAGTTTCCTAGGGCCCTGTAGAGGGTTAATCCGGCCCTGACGAGACCTTGGGCTCGTCCGACAAGATAAATTGAACAAGTTATACAATAAAGAATAAAAATTCAACAGTTCATATATGTAAATTCAAAATTTGAGTATAAATGCTTAACAACTTTAATATATATACGTATAATAATTAACAGGCCCCTGAGGTCAAACCCAAAGATAGTATCTTGGGCCAATAGTCGACCAATTGTGGCCGCTGGAATAGTGCCCCTGTATATCTTAGGGAACATGTCTGCTCCTAGTACTAGACGTACCGGGGCATGATTATAAACATGATCGTCGGCAAGCTTTAGATAGTTCCGCAGAACTATAGCGTGGGTTGTGTCTGTGCTGGTTTGCCCGTAGTTGCCTCGAATTTTAATCAAGCAACTCTTTTGTTTGTTTGTCTGGAATACAAATAAACATTGAAAAACTTCGCTAAGGCCGGACCATACATCTTTACTGGGCTCCCGGTCATAAAGGGATATAAGGAAATGAAAAGCCTGAGTTGGCAAAGTAGGGTGCAACACTCGCTGAGTCGACGATAGACGTCCCAATCCATTTGAGAGAAACCAAAAGAAGACAGGTGTTGCCTATGATCCATCAAAGAGGAAAGGCGTGGACAAAAGCGCGGCGCTGCGAAATTTCTAAGATCATGTGCAAAGCCGACTATGTTAGACTCACAAATTGGATCATATATCTGAAGAGAGAAGACTTAAGGCGCACGATGGGCATACTGACTGGACTCTGCCTTCTGGCGTCACATGCTTATAAGTTAGGCCTCGTCAGTAACAACAAGTGTAGGAAGTGTGAGCTGCAGGAAGAAAGGTGAAGGCTCTAGCTATTAGGGGCAACAGAGTTGCCAGATCTCGAGGCAGCAATTAAGCTGGGTTCTAGAAAAGTTCTACTATTTGCCAAGAGGAGAGGGGTATTCTATAACATATGTCCGGCACCTGATTGGGGTTCTTCAGTTTGGTCGTCGAACAAATTCTGGTAACGCTATGGACACATTCAGTCTATGTGAGGTCTTTATTGACCGGACAGTTCAAACTAACCTAAACTATACTTGATTGAGTCATGTGAATAAAAAATAGGTAAACACATTTCAGTCAAAATTTCAGGAGTTTGACATAACAAAAATACATAGCCATACAAAGAAAAACTTTTTTTAAATTAGTTAAACCATGGTGGAACCATTCAAAAAAGTTCCATGTGCTTTGTTTTTGTAAATCGATGGACTAATGTCAAAATCGTACTGTCTCGGAAGTTGATGTATCAAATCATATTAAAAAGTACAAATCAGCTGTCACCGTGCTGCCACCTTGTATAGTTCTGCCATGAGTTAAAAAAACAGATTTGATCCAGCGAAATGAAATGATCACGTAATTGTTTGTTAATATATATATGTATATTTACACAGTTTAATTGTGTTATCAAATTGATACATATGTATGTGTACAATGAAAGTATTTTTATGGAATAAATACAGAAAAGAACAAAGGGTACACTTAATTAGTTTGATTTGTTTTGAAACTGCCAATATGTTCTATTGTATACTGCCAGAAAGCCACAGTTTTGAGAAACAACACTGCTCTTACTTACGTGGCCCAATAAATCGCAAAATATTCGCAGTCGCGGAGCACGCAGCGATAAACAGAAGGAAAGATTTACTGGATTTCTTAAAAAGGTAGGGTCCAATACTCCCGTGAAATATGACAATGAAGACACCCTGCGATAGCTAAAAAATGTTCGGTAGCAGTCCTTCCCATATGATTCCCTTGATTCCCAAACAGATGAAACTCCCAAAAAAACTGTTTTGTTTTATTAGAAAATTGGAAAAATTTTCATATTTTTATTTTTGAGAGTAACTAATTGAGAATGAGTAAAATTATAAAAAATTTTAAAAATATTATAAAGATATGGAGAATTTACGTATACTTATATTTACTCTTACCTTTCATAAATAATTTATTTTAGAACATTTAAAAATGGAAGCAGAAAGAAAACGGTGTCACCAAGAAGTGTGCCAAAGCATATCAAGCATTGTGGCTTGTCAGCACAATTTAGAACAAAACATACTCGATTTCCCACCCAATCTGAAACATCTTAAAATGTCATACATCTGCTCACTGTATACAGGCGCAAAATATAAGCCGCGTCTTCCTGCTCGTTTGAATGTTGAATGAATTCACCGCTGAAATCAAACTCTGTATTTGTACACGTACACGAATTTATACTTTCACGGAACGATGGAGCCGCTCTGCCCATGGCTGATTTTAATGGTTCTTTGCTTGATCGGGCACACTCCGGTAACAAGCACCAGTGAGGTACTAGCCCTACAATCTCGGGAACGATTTAATTTGTCCACATTGAATCTTTTGGGCCATACCAACCCCCACGCCATGGTCCCATGAAGAATTTGTGATCACCAAAGCCGCGCCTGCTAATTGTGTGTATGATACATTCATATTTGTAATATAGCTGTGAATTGCACTCACAAACTCCTTGAATCCCTCTCTTCGCATTAGCTGCTGTTTACATAGATGTGTGGAATATTCTCTGTTGCCTTCTGTGTCATTGTGAATCAAACTAAGTGTGATATCTTATCTGTCAACTGCCTGACAGGATGTCCAATATGGCTACTTTTTAGCGTTTTGACAGGGTGTTCAATATGGCGGCGCATAGGGCCGCCTATCTTCAGCGGGTGATAGAAAGAGATACAGAATGAGATAGCGATAGTCAATTACAAATCAGGTGATCAAATCACTTTGGAACTTTGACGTCTATGCAGAAGATATCATACTTAGTTTCATTCACAATGTTCTATGTATCTCGTTCTTGTTTGTTCGGAACTGGACGATGAATTTAGATTTAGGGCTATATATTCTCATATAAATTTAAAAATTTTCATACAAATTTTTTGTTTATCGGGTAGATAGGTTTTAAAGTTAACTGAGAAAACGGTCTTAAATATATTTTTTTAATTACCCATTTCCGCATAGTTTTTGATTAAGTCGTTCACTATCATCTCGTAGTTAGGACTTTTGTGTCTGCCTTAAAAAGAAGTAACGACCTTTTCAAAAGAATCCCACGCTGCTGCCGCCACTGATGACAATAGTTCTTTGAAATGGTTATTGGTCATCATTTTTCTTATTTGCGGTCCCAGATTTGAATTTGCGAAGGCTAATTTTAGTAAACTTAATCAAACTTTATCTACAGTGACTTGGCCCAAATATGGTGTAGATATTGACAAAAATGTTTCTAACTTTTATACCACTATTTACGGTATTTTGGAAAAACACGTACCTAAGCGAAAACGTGTGTCTACCGAACCAGTCCAAATATGGTTCACTAAAGAGCTGAGGTCTTTAAAAAACAGAAAATCGCGCTTCTTCAAATTATTCAAAAGGTCGGGCTCTCACTCCGATTACTTGCAGTACTCTATTTTGCGTCATAGATATTTTGAATTAAGCAAAAAGCGCTATAATACGTACATCTGTAAGATGAAAAGGAAAATAACTTGCAATCCGAAAGCCCTCTATGATTTCGTGAACTCTAAGCGTAGGGTTAATGGGTTTCCCTCTGCTTTAAAATACCAGGATGATTTGTCTAGCGACGATCAAGATATTGCTAACTTCTTTGCACAATT
The DNA here is from genome assembly GCF_040869045.1 of Eurosta solidaginis. Classification (NCBI taxonomy): domain Eukaryota; kingdom Metazoa; phylum Arthropoda; class Insecta; order Diptera; family Tephritidae; genus Eurosta; species Eurosta solidaginis. The sequence goes on from NC_090321.1 coordinate 63,719,452, forward strand.
TTTCAAGTCCAACTATTCCACTGAATTTGATACTTTTTCAAATGAATATCCATTTCAACTTATCTCACTTAATACAATTAATATTCCAGAAATATCTCCAGATAAAGTTTTTTCATATTTAACGTCTTTGAAAGAATCTTAATTTAATTCCCACTTGTTTTCTTAAAAATGCGCTGAACACATTTATCAGCCTCTAACTGATTTATTCAATCTGTCCCTAAAACGTGGAGTCTTTCCTTCTGCTTGGAATGAATCTTTTCTCATACCCCTTCACAAAAGTGATAGTTGGTCGTGTGTAGAAAACTATCGAGGAATAGCAAAGTTGTCGGCCATCCCAAAGTTGTTTAAAGCTATCGTTACCAATCAGCTAACATTTTCCATTTCTACTTTGAATGCAGAACCGCAACACGGATTCTGTAAAGGCAAATCTACCATTACTAATCTTCTTGAATTCACAACTCAAGTTTCTAATGGATTTAGAGAAAATCTTCACACCGATGTTATTTACACTGATTTCAGTAGAGCATTTGACAAAGTATCCCACTCCTTACTTATCTTCAAGCTGGATCGGCTTGGCTTCCAACCTGGTCTCACCCAGTGGATCTCGTCGTATCTCTTTGGTCGAACGCAAAAAGTTATTTTTAAAAATACTTTTTCAAATGTCATCGATGTTCCCTCTGGCGTCCCACAAGGCCCACCTTGGTCCAATTCTGTTCTTGCTATTTATTAATGATATCTTTACCACTAGAAAATATTCCAAAATCTTAATGTATGCTGATGATGTAAAACTTTTTAGGTCCTATGCGTTTATGGAAGAACGTCCCTTGCTTCAAGCGGATTTAAACTGCCTAGTTACTTGGTGCAACGTAAATTCAATGCCGCTGACCCTCAATAAATGCAAATTCATGTGCCTCTTTCGAAGATCTTTGCCAGCAGCCTCTTACGTAATTAATAATTTTTGTCTTCTATCAGTAAACTATTTTGTGGACTTGGGAGTCACGATAGATGCTAAACTTAGTTTCAACATTCATATTAATGATACTGTCAATAAGGCTAGAGGTGTTCTTTCATTCGTGAAAGGGTGGTCCAAAAAATTTAGTGACCCTTATATAACTAAAGCTCTTTTCATCACTTTAGTAAGACCGATACTAAAATACGGATCAATGGTCTGGAATCCACAATATCGACTTCATGCAGATAGACTTGAATCAATACAAAAGCAATTTCTACTTTTCTCTTTAAGGAATTTTCAGTGAGACTCTGCGTATAATCTTCCACCTTATACTAGTCGGTTGAAGCTTATCAATCTTCCAACTCATGTAAGTCGTAGAGAAATGCTAGGCATTATATTTATGACTAAACTCCTGAATGGATTGATTTCTAGTCCAATTTGTTTGAACGAAGTAAACTTTAACGTCCCATCAAGGGTGTCAAGACATTACAAACCTCTTCTTTTGAGGCAGTGTAGAAATAATTTCGAATTAAATGAACCTTTTCGGTGTTTGTGTCATGATTTTAACACTCATTCTAAGTCATTTGATATAACGGATTCACTTTTTACCATAAAGAAAACTGTCTTATCCTATCTTAACTCTTAACAAAAAAAAATCAAATCAACTAAAAATGTTGACTTATTTATAATATGTATATGTATAACTTCTAACTTTTATGTAATTTCTAACTGTTATGTATAGTACTCAGTTGATGATTTTTATTTTGTAGCTGAGCAGTTTTAGATAAACCTCCGCCTATCAACAACTCGGCAAAAGTAAATCCGTGCGTCATGCGGAGGCGCCCCTCGCGCCGGTCGGGCGGGCTTTGGAGACTAGTTACAACCAGAGGGCATCAGGTACCTGGAGGCCTCCATTATAAGACACACTAACGTAGTGCCATTCATCCCATGCGCACGGTTTGGATGACACTGGAAATAACGGGTTTTATCGAGTTGTCCTCTCTAGACGTGCCATATTTGCTAATAAAGCAAGAGGCACCTCATTCAGGGTGTGCAACGTATGGCCGGTCTTGAGCTAAGAATAGCCCCTGTTTACAGGAAACTTCGCCCTGATTGAGGAAAGTGGGTACAGATGTGAGCTGTTGTTGTTTTAGCGATAAGGACACTCCCCGAAGGCCTTGGGGAGTGTTATCGATGTGTATGGTCCTTTGCCGAATGCAGATCCGGTACGTTCCGGTACCAAGCCCGACCATCTCGGGAACGATTTGGTATGACCACATGCGACCTTCTAGGCCATCCCGCCCTCACACCCACTAGTTGCATGAGGAGTTCGGGGTCGCCAGAGCCGCGGCTGTTAATGAAACAGGATTCGCCACGGATAGATGAGGTTGACAAGCTTTATATTGCGCTGGCAACCCCTTGAAAGGATTGCGCTACACAACCCCTTAAATCTATTTGGTATTTTTGTCGGCTCTGGCGACAGGCATACCTACCGCGGGTATATTCTAACCCCCTAACCCGCTGGTGGTAAGAGTCGCTGCTTGCATTCGCCGCCGAAGCGTTACTAGGTGACGCCGGTGTGTACAAAGCGAGACATCTTCCTGACTTCTAATATTCCCTTTCCGCTCCCCTCCTTTTCGTTTTTCCTTTCCTATCATTTCCTTTCATTTTCTTTCATTTCATTTCCTTTTCTTTATTTTCACTAATTTCCTATCCTTTGGTTTCTTCGATAAGAAACTGATAACACGCCCATAACCCGCCGATAGCAAACGGATTACTTATCGATACCAAAGCGTTTGCACTTCGACAACAAATTGGTTTGATTTCGGCTTCGGGTTTGACTTCTAATCTTTCCTTTCCTCTTCCGTCCTGTTATTTTTTCCTTTCCTGTCTTTTCCTTTTCTTTTCTTCACCTTTCCATTCTTTTATAATTTTTTTTTCATTTTTCCCCTTTGATTTCCTAAGCATTTGCGGTCTGACATCGCTCATATCAATTCTACCACGTACATTGTTCCCATATTACGGTTCCGAAATGGTCGGTCAATAAAGACCTAACATAGACTGAATGTGTTTATTTTACTGTGTAGTGACTACAATTACAGTTACATTCTGTATTACTGGGGCATACCAATACCACTCACTACGTCTGCTTCTTCATTCTACATATATACATATATCCCCCATATAGCATGTCACTTACAAAGACTACGGGATTCAGGATTCCCCGTGTGCAAAGTTGTTTACACATTGAAAATTCTTATCAGTTTGTTGACTTTCTAAAAGTCCATAAATAAGAACCACCCTAATATGCATTAGTAATAATATATCAACATTATTTCCACTTCAATTCATTTATGATGGTAGCAGCTGCGGCTTTCCCACGTTATTTACCTGTATTTGCATGAAATACAAATTGTGACGCACTCAATACAACAACACCAACCGTGTCTTCCACCTTGAATAAGGTATTCGCAGACTTGCAGGCGCTTATTTACATACATATATACACTCTATATATATTTCATGCGATGAAAAGCGAAAACATTACAAACAAGTAAGGGAGGCTAAGTTTGGGTGTAACCGAATATTACATACTCAGCTGAGAGCTTTGGAGACAAAATACTGGAAAATCACCATGTAGGAAAATGAACCTAGCGTAACCCTGGAATGTGTTTGTATGACATGGATATCAAATGGAAGGTATTAAAGAGTATTTTAAAAGGGAGTGCTCCTTAGTTCTATAGGTGGACGCCTTTTTGAGATATCGCCATAAAGGTGGACAAAGGGTGATTTTAGAATGCGTTTGTACGATATGGGTATCAAATGAAAGGTGTTAATGAGTATTTTAAAAGGGAGTGGGCCTCAGTTCTATAGGTGGACGCCTTTTCGAGATATCGCCATAGAGGTGGACCAGGGGTGACTCTAGAATTCGTTTGTACGATATGGGTATCAAATGAAAGGTGTTAATGAGTATTTTAAAAGGGAGTGGGCCTCAGTTCTATAGGTGGACGCCTTTTCGAGATTACGCGATAAAGGTGGACCATGGGTGACTCTAGAATGTGTTTGTACGATATGGGTATCAAATGAAAGGTATTAATGAGGGTTTTAAAAGGGAGTGGCCCTTAGTTGTATATGTGAAGGCGTTTTCGAGATATCGACCAAAATATGGACCAGGGTGACCCAGAACATCATCTGTCGGGCACCGCTAATTTATTTATATATGTAATACCACGAACAGTATTCTTGCCAAGATTCCAAGGGCTTTTGATTTCGCCCTGCAGAACTTTTTCATTTCATTCTACTTAATATGGTAGGTGTCACACCGAATTTACAAAGTTATATTTTTCGTCAGTAAACCAATCCAATTACCATGTTTCATCCCTTTTTTCGTATTTGGTATAGAATTATGTCATTTTTTAAATTTTTCGTAATTTTCGATATCGAAAAAGTGGGCGCGATCGTAGTCGGATTACGGACATTTTTTATACCAAGATAAAGTGAGTTCAGATAAGCACGTGAACTAAGTTTAGTTAAGCTATATCGTTTTTTGCGCAAGTTATCGTGTTAACGGCCGAGCGGAAGGACAGACGGCCGACTGTGTATAAAAACTGGGCATGGCTTCAACCGATTTTGTCCATTTTCACAGAAAACAGTTATCGTCATAGAATCTATGCCCCTGCCAAATTTCACAAGGATTGGTGAATTTTTGTTCGACTTATGGCATTAAAAGTATTCTAGACAAATTAAATGAAAAAGGGCGGAGCCCCGCCCATTTTGAAATTTTCTTTTATTTTTGTATTTTGTTGCACCATATCATTACTGGAATTGAATGTGGACATAATTTACCTATATATTGTAAAGATATTAAATTTTTTGTTAAAATTTGACTTTTGAAATTTTTTTTAAAAGTGGGCGCGTTCTTCATCCGATTTTGCTAATTTTTATTTAGCACATATATAGTAATAGTAGTAACGTTCCTGCTTAATTTCATCATGATCTCTTCAACGACTGCCAATTTACAGCTTGCAACTTTTAAATTACCTTCTTTTAAAAGTGGGCGGTGCCACGCCCATTTTCCAAAATTATACTAATTTTATATTCTGAGTCATTAGGTCAACCCACCTATAAAGTTTCATCGATTTATCCGTCTTTGGTAATGAACTATCGCATTTTTCGGTTTTTCGAAATTTTCGATATCCAAAAAGTGGGCGTGGTTATAGTCCGATATTGTTCATTTTGAATAGCGATCTGAGATGAAAGTCCAGGAACCTATATACCAAATTTCATCAAGATACCTCAAAATTTACTCAAGTTATCGTCTTAACGGACAGACGGACGGACGGACATGGCTCAATCAAATTTTTTTTTTTGATACTTATGATTTTGATATATGGAAGTCTATATCTATCTCGATTCATTTATACCTGTACAACCAACCTTTATCCAATCAAAGTTAATATACTCTGTGTGCAAAGCACGCTGAGTATAAAAACAAACAAATTACTTTACAAGTACAACTTTATACTCGTGATGTAACTAAAACGAAAATGTTTAGACTATACCAACGAAAAATTCAAACTCGGAGAGCCCTGGGGTGCCACACATAGAGGTAGGTTAGGTTGAGGTTGAGACATAATAGTCATCTGGCAGCCTCTAGCGGCTAGTTATATCTGTATCGACTCAATAAACAGCACACCCGACTTTTTACGTTAATTTTGAGGCATCAGTATACACGTATATACGTAGATGTTCTGCCATTTCCAATCCCCTTGCGCCAACTCTTCGACTCTATTGTGACTCCAAGATCTCTTTCGTAGCTCAGGCACCGACCATGTAGTTTGTTCGCCCTACATTAGATGGTGCTATACTGCTATGGCCATACGGCCAGTACTCTAGCTGCCGGAGGCCTTAAGTCTTATTTTAGTTATTAACGCGATATTTTTGGCCATTAGGACCGCAGGTGGGATGTGTAGAATGGCATGTAATGTTGCTGCCGTGGTAGTTTTTAGTTCTCTCGTCATACTTAACATTGATAATATTGTGACGAATATTAGTGACACTAAGTGATACTCACATCACTAGTCTGATGCTAAGTAAATAAAGCCACAACAACAATAAAGCAGGCAGTCACTTGTATCTACATAAACGAATCAATCCTTATGTCTACACATATGTACGGGCAAAAAACTTGAGGCTATCCGATCTGATGATTTTAAAAATCAAGGAAGTTGATATTAAGTTTTTGCAGAACTTCGAAACGTAAAAACGTCGATTTTTACACTTTTTCAAGCGATACCCTTTATTTTTTTTTTTTTTGAATTTTTTCGATAAAATTTTGAGGCATAAGAAACGCCTAGAAATATGTCAACGAGGAACCCAAAGAGTATAAAAGCAGCAGATGAGGCACGACCAGTGAGTTTTATTTAAGCACGCTATATGTCGAGAAGTAGAAGTGTTATTGTGAAGTGCTTTAATAAAGGCCATTTTCCATTATCGAATAGTGAGAAGATTTTTGAAAGTTTCTAAAAATGAAACAACTAATCCAAATTTCATGACAGACAGTGCCTGGGGGTATTGCGAGTAACGAAATATTTGCATAAAACAACTTAAAATTACCCTTAAAATTGAATGCATTGCATGTCAACATTTGACCGACCTCTAAAAGCACAAATCAGTTTATTTACAATGTTAGCAATCATTTCAAACTTTGGTCAGTAATGAACTGCTAATAGAACTTTTGCGTGCAAATTTTCAAGAGCAATACTTTTCATGGACTGCTCACAAATGGATAAAAGGCGCATTCTAATTCGAGTGTTGGTAAACTACCTTTCTTCCAGAGAAACAAGCTTACGTTAGGCATTAGATGCCCTGGAAGAAGATTAGTTAACTAAAGATGGCGTGCGTGTGACTTCCACTCGGAGACATTTTGGTCACTCTGTGTACATTCAGTGAGGGTCGGGTGGTGGCCAATTTATTTAACCAGATTACTTCTTAGTGTTCCTCAACGAACCGCTTGCTTGCACTGATGAAGTTAAGTAGGATTGAAACATCCACTTTTCCAACCTCTGCCAGTCTGCCGAAAAACCCTGCGCCAAGATATTTGAGCTGTCTTGTTTTCAGCCTTGCACATCGGCAGAGAACGTGATGAATCGACTCCTCTTCCTCTTCATGCTGGCAGCTTCTGTAGGGGAGCTTACATTCAGAAACCCGGAAGAACTATCACTGCAGATTTGTTGTGCTTTAGAGGGAAACTATTTGTTTTCCAATTCAAACATGGCCATAAGGACCTTGAAATCTAGCAATCATCCCGGTTGCTTTACAGCAAGTCCGTCATCCTAATCTTATATTCCTCGATTTTCCTCAGGAGGTAGCCTTGCGGTAATCGTTCCGAGTTATACGCCTCGCTTGTGTGCACTTTGGAACCGTTCCTAGTCATCTCATTTGCGAATTCATTACCTTCAACATCGCTGTGCTGGGTGTCGGAGCAAAGAGAGACATCAGCGAAGCTCGACACCTGTCGACGAAGATCGTTAAATTGATGTATGGGATCGTACTATCCTGAAGCAGTCTGGCTTCTCTCTATGGCATAGATTCTTCGCCAGTAATAAATTGCATGAGTCTGGAAGGCGGTACGATTAATTTACCGACATATGCTTTGAATTCATTCCAACTCCAGTTCCCTTTTCTGTTTTTGAGCCGTCTATGTAGGTTGCAGTGTTCTTACCACTCTCTAGGTCCTTCTGCCATTCCTCCCTTGAAGCATATCTTATGTGCTGCACCTGGAAATCAAAAGCTGCCATGATATAGTCGGTTACAGAAGTTTGGTCCGTTGTGATTCATGGTAGGTACTACTGTAGGAGGAGTTCAAAATTTCAATTATTTCTTCACTTCATCTACCGAAAGCAATTACGCTAAAAAGTAATCAGTTTAAAAACCTCGAGAAAATCACCACGTGAAACTGTTCAAAGTGAACTGCTATATTTTTGCCACTTTTCGCTTCATTGTTCAGCTGGATCTTTAATGTTTTCCCACAAGTTTGATAGCTTCCGTATATATGACATGGAGTGAAAGGAGATAGGGCTGCAAATGGGAACACACCAACTTCCACTTTTGCCAAACAATTTCTACTGCTTGCCGGCCAGCACTAAACTATAACTAAAGTATCCTTCGAGGGAGGAAGGGAAGGAGGATCTAGACAATAATAGGGACAACCGAATAAGTAAAAATAAAAGGGGAACTAGCGCTCGGCTCTGATCTAAACATCTGCAGCTCAGTCAGTCTTGCAGTGTACTCCTTGAAACCACCGTGCTTTCGCTCCTACCATTATAGTATATTCCGAGCTAACATGTAGGTCTAGCGCCCTTTCCTCGATTCTTCCCACCTTTCTTGCCACCTATCTAATGTTCATGACCTTGCGCTTTTCTTGGTATCTTCAGATGGTCGGCCGATTTCAATGTCATTTCACTTGACAGTAAATCTACTGGGACCTTTCGAGATAAAACCACGATCGCGTCATCGGACACCGTCTGATAAGCACAAGCTATTCGTATAGCGGTAATAAGGTAGGCTGCTAGTATCTCTCTTTGGTGGATAATTTTAGATCCGTGCCATACTGGTGCTGCATATAATATTATCGAGCTGGTTACGTTTGATACTAGATGACGGGTAGCTCCGCTTGGGCCGCTGATGTTTGGCATTATTCGCGTTACAGCTCCACTAATTTTAGAGACTTCTGCTTCTTAAAAGTAAGTTTTGAGTCAATGTTCACTCCTAAGTATTTCAAGAAAGGCTTTAACTTTATTTCATAATCTCCTATGGTTAAGACTAACTCATCCACAGTTCACTTTGAGGTCACCAACACCACTTCTGTCTTATTCCGAGCCTTTCCCAGCCCCATGTCCGTCAGCCATTCTTTTATTATTCCCACGTCGTCATTACATAACGTTTGGAGCAAGTCCGGCTTTTTGTCCACTGCTCCTACTACAATATCATCTGCATATCCGACAATTTGCGTGTGTCCAAGAGGGTCGATTTATAGCACACCGTCATACATCGCATTCCATAGAGTTGGCACTAGAACAGAACCCTGAAGGACACCGCCGGGGATGCTGTGCCTTCTTGGTCCCCTCTGGAGAGCTCAGGTTTCTCATGGAACTAGGCAGTGGGGCATAGGATGGTCTAGAAGGTTCAATGTGGTCATATTAAAGCCCGAGATGGTCGGGATTGCACCTTAATGTTGCTAGTTTCCGGAGCGTACCGGATATATGCGCCGCAAAGGACCATCAGCATCGACAGCACTCTCCAAAATCTTCTCGGATTGTCTTTATCGCTACAACAACAACAACAACTTGCTGTGACCCAACTAGTATGATTGTGAGGTCTTACGTTCCTTTTGGAATTTTTTCGTTAAAACAAGCTTCATCTAAAAGAAATGTATGTCTTTTTTCATATTGCTTCATCGCATTGACGATGACATATAGCAACAATCTTCCTCTATAGAATCTGTACGGATAAAGAGGAAGAGGAGTCGCTTAATCACTTTCTCTATCGATACTCAGGACTGCAGCAAATAAGATTGTGTGCACGGTTTTCCGACAATCTGGTAGGGAGGTGGATCTTTCGATCCTAGCTACATTCATAAGCAAGTACTTCGTGTAGCATTAACTAAGAAGTATTGGAAGAATGGGAAAACCGTGTGTCCTCTCAACCCAAACTAATCTGACTTCACCGACTTCGGTAGTCTAATTCTTTTTATTTTTCATTTAATATCATAAAAACCAGCTTAATCGGTTTATGGCCACTGAAAACATATACAACCTTTAGTACTATCATAAAATGGTTTAGAAAAGTACTCACATAAACGGTACTCAGCGCGTGCTGAAGCGAGCTTAAATAGCCACATATCGTGGGGAAATTTCGACATTCACAACGTAGTAGAGTAAGCTGTTACGAGATTTTTTTGCTAAGAAAATGAACAACGGAACATCCTTAATCCAATCGCTAGAACGCGTGTCGGCAGAGGCAGACAAGAAACTCAACGTATTCGAACTAATTAATATAACATTTGTAATCGAAGTAGTTCGCGAGCTTTCAAAGGTATACCAATTTGAGAATTTCGTCTTCTACATGAGTGCAAGATTCGAGCAAAACTCTGACAGAATTGCTGAAAACTTTAATCAATTATTCGAAGTATTTCCATTAGTACCCAAAACAATTTACTACAGTGGCACGGAAAGCCAGCAAACCTTCTATCACATCGATCATTTTGTCAATTCACATTCGTTGTGTTTGATATACGCGAACGGGCTGAACGATAGCGTTATGGAGTTAGCGGCGGAGAGCATGAAACAAGTACGCGTACTTAAAACTATATTTATACTCTCACCACTTTGGGAAGGAGCGACGGCATCCAGCAGCGCTAGCGAAGGTTATAATCAGATCGCGCAAATGATAAATCATACATACAACTGGATTTGGTATGAGCAATTTCTCTATACGATTATACTAACCATACACGATCAGATATATATACTCGATCCATATCCGAAATTAAATGTAATCAACAAAACAGGAAATTGGCATGTCGATGACTTTTTCATTGATTATCATAACGATCTGAAAGGTTATATTGTGGATACCGTTATACGTTATGATTTACCACGCGTATTCAATCAACGTCATGTGCGTGATCAGCTGTTGTTGAGTGGTACTTCGGGTGAGCTATTTACAGCATTTATCAAATCAATTAATGCCACACTAGTTGATTCCAGTAGCTCATCAGACTCACCTTACGAACCAGCTGAGATGGAGGAGTTGGTCGACCTTGTCTTAAATCGTAGCATTGAAATGAGTCCACACTCATTCACCGCACTCTTTGCTATCGATCGTGTTGGTATCAGTTATCCGATCGGCATCAATGACTGGTGTATTATGGTACCGTTTTATAATAGCTCTGCAGAACATCTCTACTTGTTACACAGTTTTCAGCGCAGCACGTGGTTGCTCACCTTCCTCGCAGTTATCTACATTTCGATCGCGCTCTGGTTATGCGCTCCTGAGCGTTATAAAAATTATAGTTACTCTCTACTGCAAGCGCTCTCTGCATTGGTTGGCGTGGTCTCGAAATCCGTATATGGCTCACCCCACTTTCGTATGCGTTTCGTATTCGTATTTTTGTTTATCTTCGGTTTCCTAACCTCAAATTGGTATACGACAAAAATCGCTAGCTATTTAGTCACGTCATTACCTTCGTCTCAAATCAACACTATAGACGATGTTATACGTGCGAATTTACGCATTAAAGTTTTCGATTATGAATATGCTCGGCTTCAACGTATGCCTGCTCAATACCCCTTGCGGTTTCTGCAACAATTGGACATTGTGGACAAGCATTTTATGGATCTACATCGTGATACGTTGAACACAAGCTTTGGTTATAGCATTCAAACAGATCGTTGGGAGTTTTTGAATATGCAGCAAGAATTTCTGGAAAAGCCGTTATTTCGTCGTTCGGATATTTGTATGGGCCCATTTTATCATGTGTTCCCTTTGTATTCGGATTCACATTTGCAAAAACCATTTACATATTTCATTATGTATGTAAGGCAATCGGGTTTCTTCACATACTGGCAAAGATCGGCTTTTGCTGATGCGCTTCGTTTGAAGTTGGTGAAAATTTTATTGGTAAATGAAGAGCCCAGACCGCTTTCTTTACGTTTTCTACTACCTATTTGGTATGTTTGGTGTTTAGGGCTTTTGCTAGCGGTAGTGTTGTTTGTGTGCGAAGTTAAAAGTGTGTCACTGGCAAGATTTAAGCAAAAGGTTGCAGGGACAGTCGTACTACGTAGGAGGAGCGTGCGAGAAAATTTCGAATGGGTTAATTGAGCCGTGAGCGTTACACGGAACAAATACTTACCTCGAACGCCTTTGTAGATTTCTCTCTATCTCTGTCGCTCTCTAAACGAAGCTGCATCCTTCTTAAAGCATATCTCGCATTTGGGACGTACAAGTCTTTTATATCAAATTTTTTGTTTTTATAGAAGGCTTTTCAATGGTCACTAGAAATATTTTAGAGAAGGAACCTCTATTTATTCTGGAACCCCTTGCGAGAAAGTCTTGTAATTCGTCTTTTTACTTTATGTGGAGGCTTTTAATGTATTTGAGTAACTCTTCAGGCATTCACAGAGAATATGAACCGGTGTTTCATCCTCCAGCTTAAAAAAGGTACAGATTTGTTCATTGGATACATTTACCTTACTTAGGTAATATAGTAGACCACAGTGTCCTGTATAGTACTCAGTAAGAGCTCGTAGGTCCTCTCTGCTTACATTAACTTGCTGGGAGTAAAATAATTCGAACGATATGCATTTAATACAGTGATGTCTGAACTATCTTGTTTCCCAGTTACTTAAGGTTTTTCTATTACATGCCTCTGTGAGAACACATGAGGGCTCTGTATCATAGAAAGCAACGATAGCACCCTGCTTGGCTAGGTAGCCTGTCGTTTCATTACATTCATGTCCCCGATTCCCGGAAGCCCATCTTAACAAGACCTTGTTTTTGGTTCCCAGATCATTTAGGACTAAAAATACTAGCTTAGAAGTAATTGTGTAACACTGCAAGGTGTGTAAGGATGTCTGACACAATGAGGATACTCCTCGAGGAAAAACCTCTTCGTATACATTCTCTACCGCAAGTTTCTATTTCTGCCTGAAAAATATCGAGGTAGCTTCCCATTGGTGTTGATTTCTTGAAGTTCGGCCCATAGATGCCAGCTTCCGTTTTTCCGTCGGTAAATTTTGAACCAGCCGTTAACCAGACCTCTGATTCAGGGTCAATATGCGGATTCCCTGTCTCCCAAAGAGTTTTGTCCACAATGGACACCTCCAAATTCCGTGAGATTCTGAGCGTAGGAGCCATTGTATCACATAGTTCCAATACTGGATTTCCTAGGATTTTTCTTATAACTTTCATATGTGTAGGCACACAATTGTTTGTGTGATATCAAAAATTAAGTTTATTGATTAAGGTTTTGTAATTTACATGAATATATATATAAGTTTAATAAAATGAAATAAATGTATATAAGGCGTTGTGTATGACACGTTCGTTGTCCAAGTATTAACTTTCTTCTTCTTCTTTCGTTTATGTATCCATCTGTTTGACAGTTGGGGTAGCGTTGCCAGTTGGTGTGGTATTGGCAAAGTTGCCGTCGCTCACAGTCGGCATTCCTGACCATTCGTAGCGCCCTCGCTCAAAATGCTGGTTTCGTTGTCACTGATGTCATCAAGATCATCAGGTGGTAATTGACACCATGGTCGTATTTGATCAGATGCAAAGACGGATGTATAGTGGCGTTGTGTTCTTTCAGCATGAGGGATCTTCTATCACGTAGCGGTAATTTGGGAATACCTTGCTAACAATGAAAGGACCTTTGTATCGAGGTTCCAGCGTACGTGATGTACCCGTGCTCATCGGTTCATTCGTGGTAAGCACTAGATCACCTTCGTTATACGTCTTCGGCCTGGAGTTCTGCGAGTCGTACGGAGCTTTTGCGTGTGCTCGAATGTCGTCGATGCGATTAGCTACATCTCCTCGTAGCTGCTGTAATTCGGTATCGGTCATCATGTCATTGGAATCATCTCGGAGCGCTTGGATGAGCTGGTTGTGCAGGATATCTCGTGGCGTATACTCATAGAGTAACTGGAATGGAGCACAACCGGTAGTCTTGTTGGGCATGGTGTTGATGCACCATCCGGCGTAGATCGTCGTCCCATCGTTTTTCATTTTCGGCTGTCGGTAATAGCATGGATAGTATAATGCGATTCATTCGTTCGGCGTAACCATTTGCACGTGGAGTACGCACGGCGTTAGAACATGTTTGACGTTGTTGTCGTTGCAAAACTTCTGGAACGTTTTTGAAGTGAAAGCCGTTCCGCGATCGGAGATGATGCGTTCAGGCATTCCTAAGTAGCTCGTTACTTCTAATAACACCTGGATTACGTGATTTGTTGCTGTGCTCTTTACTGCGCGTATTATGGTAAATTTCGTGAATGAGTCGACAATGATCAATATGTGCTCGTTGCGTTTGGAACTTTTCGGAAACGGACCTAAATGGTCGACGGGAATTGTATTAAATGGTATCGGCTTAACGTTGTCGTAATGGTACTGGCCTTCTCGTCGTCCACCTGGTGTTTTGTTCAGAGCGCATCCGACGCAGGATTTGATGTAGCTCTTCACGTAATTACGCATGCGAGGAAACCAAAACATATTGAGAATGCGCTTTATCGTTTTATCGACGCCCATGTGACCTGCTTTGTCGTGGCATTCATGTAACACCACATGTCGTATTTGCTTCGGGACTACCCATAGAAGTTTGTCGTTGTACTTCCTGTATAGACGTCCTAACTCGATGACATAATCCGAGTGTTCTGGATTTGTACCATTCCTCATCTCGTCGACGATGTTCTTGAGCTTATCATCTTGCAATTGGATGCTGAACAACCAATCCGGCTTGTCGATGATTGTTTTAGCAATTTTGAGATCAGCGGTTTCCATCTCGTGGGCGCATTCATATGGCATACGGCTAAGTGCATCCACATGTTCCATACGGGAACCTGGTCGGTGAATGATCTCAACGTCGAATTCCTGGATCCTCAACCACCGTCGGGCTACACGTGGTATCAGTTCTCGTTTTTCCATTGTAGTTCGCAGAGCGTTACAATCAGTAATGACTCGAATCTTCTTTCCATATACGTAATACTTGAATCTTTCCAATGATTCCACGACCGCCAAAGCGTCCAGCTCATAACTGTGGAAACGCTTCTCGTTGTCTGTAGTGGATCGACTAAAGTATGCAATCGGCTGGAGTTGCCCCTTCTCGGCTTGCATTAGGACGCTTGCAAGGCCAATGGAACTGGCGTCCGTATGTAGTTCGTGATCGGCATCGATGCGGTAGCTCACCATTGTTGGTTTTGAGATGAGCATATGTTTCAATTTGTTAAATGCTGATTCCTGTTGTTCTCCCCATACGAATTTTGTATTCTTGCGTAGTAACTGACGTAACGGTTCAGATATGATGGAATATCCGGCGACAAACTTGCGAAAATAGCCGCTAAGACCTAAGAATTTGCGTACTTCGGTGACGTTTCGTGGTGGCGGAAAGTTGGCTATTGCATTTGTCTTAACTTCTCCTGGACTGATGCCTGTAGGATGTAGTTGATGTCCTAAGAATGTGATGGTTTGTTTGAACAATTTACACTTATTGACGTTTAGTGTGAGTCCACATAATCGTAACACTTGAAGTGTTCGGGAAAGTTTATCGTACATTTCTTCGAAAGAATTGCTGCCAATCAGAATGTCGTCCATGTAGTGAAGCATGTCGCCTTTCTTCACTCGTTTTTGTATTTCGGCCATGAGTCGATAAAAAACTGCTGGTGCTTTCTTAAGCCCAAACGGCATAGGTTTGAACTCGTACAATTCGTCGGTGGTAATAAATGCGGTGAATTTTGGACTATCGGGTGCCATTGCGATTTGGTAGTAGCCACTATTCAGATCGAGCGACGAAAAATAACGAAAACGTTTGGCTTCTTGCAGCCTTTCTTCGATATTTGGGACCGGAAAGTTCTCCTTTTTCGTTAACTTGTTGATGAGTCGGTAATCGATACATAATCGATCACTTCCATTTTTCTTTTTCACGAGTACGACTGGGCTAGCATACTCGGATGTGGATTTCGTGATGATGTCATGTTCTAATAGCTCGTCGATCATACTATTGACGATGCCTCTTTTCGGCTCTGGAATGCGATATGGAGGTTGGGATACAATCTGACCGTTCTCCAGTTCGATACTCGCTTGGACCACATCGGTTCTGCCGATGCCGCTTAACCCGTTAGAGAAAACATCTTCATAACTCGTCAAAAGATTTTGCATTTTAACTTGCTCAGTTGGAACTCTGAAATTAGACAAAAGTTTGACAATTTTACATTCGGATATTACCAAATCTGCTGTAGCTCGTTTATTCCCGAAAATAGTTCGACCATCCTCAATCTTCATTGTAACGTTGGCGTTGACAATGACGTCTTGTCCTAAAAGTATTTCTTCCTGCAGTAGCTCGTCGTCAGCGATGTAAACTTCAGCTCTTATGACAGCTGTATCGATGATTATGTCTATGACCATAGACTCGTGGAGCATTCGTGTTCCTCCACAAATACCTTTTACTTGCATGCAACACTTTTTACGTTTTGCATTTATACGATTTGCCACTGAGTTACGTATGATACTGCACTGGCTACCAGTATCGATAAAACCATATACGGAAGCGTTTGTATGTAAATTATTTTGTGGAAACATCCATCGAGATTATTTGCCCCAAGTCGTCTTGTAGCTGCCGTCGTTTTCTCGCAATTTCTACCATTTGGATGTACTTTGTTGCACTTTGTACAGCGATGACGTTTCTGTGGTAGTGGACATTTGTTTGAGAAATGCCCGGTTCGTTGCAGTTGTAGCATTTCAGCTGCGGTTTCGTCTCGTTTCCTTTCTCTACAGCGTACAATTTTGTTTTTGCTTCATCTCGTTTGATTACTTGATTTGCATGCGGCTCACTAGCGTCGCCACGATTAATGAAATAATCCTCGATTGTATCGCGCATGTGCTTCATCGTTGCAAACTTCATTGCTGCTATACTGTGCTGAAGCTCACGGTGTTTCAAACCCGACCTAGCGTATCTGATGACTGCTGCTTCACTAAGCTTGTACCGAATACCTAGTGCTGATATACGGAAACAATATTCCTTCACGGTTTCTTTTGGTCGTCCTGTCGCATTAGCCATGGCAAAGTGAATTTCCGCTTCGTCTTTCACTGAGCCAAACTCGCATTGCAAAGCGTTGGCAAAATCGTTCCAAGCTGTGTGCATTGTGGGTGATGCAACCAACCACATACGTGCGGCACCTTTTAATCGGGTGTATACAGCCAATAACAAAATTCTTTCATCCCATCGATAGGCCTCTACAACTTTATTGACCCTATCTATAAATTGCTCTACGGTTATGCTTGCGTTGTTTGTCGGATCAAATTCCGGCGGGGTATGCGAAATTTCTTTGACCGATGCTTGCCTCATATTTCCGTTTGAAAAATTTGTATTTCCTTGATTTCGTAGTGTTGCGCCACCATTAGCTGACACTGAGCTGTCATCGTCTTCTAGAACAATCTCGTCGTTTCTATTACGTTCGTTTGCATTTTCGTCGCCTGCTACCCCGCTGTCTTTTTCTGCGCGCTGCTCTGCTACCTTTGACGTGTTGTCACTAGCGTTGGCGTTCTGCGTTTGCAAAAACTGCGCCATCATTTCACGAAGTTGCTTCATTTCTTGCTGTAGCTGGGATATCGTTAACATTTGAGATGATTCTTCCTGAACATTCCCGTCCTGTATGTCCACTTCATCGGATTCCTCGTGTGCACCGAGACGCTGTATTAATTGATCCCTTGTACCCGTCGTTGCCAAATCTCGTTCGCGTAGCAATTTCTTCAATTGCTCTACTTTAAGTTCGTTTATTTTCACTATTTTTATGTATAAACCAATGATTTTTCGTTTTTACGTTGCAAATTCCTTTTCGTTCGTTTTGACGTTGCTGAGCGATGCTTGCTAGCCGTTCTATCGTTGCCTACTTGCTTGTAGTCGTTTTCGTTGCCGCTGCTGCTGAGCGATTTCGTTTTAAGTCCACTGCTTTACGTTATTAAGTGGTACTTATTCGTCGTTCCGTCACTGCTGCGTCGCAGTTACTATGCGCAGTCGCTGCACATTTCGTATTTCGTTGCAAGAAAATAAAGGTGACTTGCCGTTTTGCATGTACTCACATGCGCTGCCACAAAATCATACGCTTTTGATTTTGTTATTCGAAGCAAGTAGATTCTGATCCCACTCTGAAACTGTAGGCACACAATTGTCTGTGTGATATCAAAAATTAAGTTTATTGATTAAGGTTTTGTAATTTACATGAATATATATATAAGTATAATAAAATGAAATAAATGTATTGAAGGCGTGGTGTATGACACGTTCGTTGTCCAAGTATTAACTTTCTTCTTCTTCTTTCGTTTATGTATCCATCTGTTTGACAGTTGGGGTAGCGTTGCCAGTTGGTGTGGTATTGGCAAAGTTGCCGTAGCTCACATATGATTTATCATGTTTCCGAGTTAGCTCAGAGATATTTTGAAGTCTTAATGTAGAAGGTGATGGCTCTTTCTCTATTAGAATATGAAATAGGGTATTCCCACTGAGGAACTAAGTCGAAGAAATTTGTTTACTTTTGTTACGGCTGTTCTTTGCTAGGTCTGCGGTCGCCAAACTAAAGAGGAAACGCTGACTATTGGCTTCACAACAGTATTAAATGTCCAGTATACCATTTTGGCAGATAGACCCCATGTTTTGCCATAGAGTCGAAGGCAGGCGAAGGGATCTCTTGTTGCTTTACTTATATGCGTCAAGCGAAACTAAGTCTCAGTGTAGTTGCAATTTCGATATCAGTGGGGAAGCACATTTCACATCGTATTTTCGCTGCTAAAACCTGCCCACTGATATACATCACACACTCCACGCGGCATAGCACTCTGAACACCAATTGGGTTCTTTGTAATTGCCTGAGAAATATTCTCTTCATCTTTCACGCTACTATCATCTTCACTTACACTCGGGAGTCAATTAAATCTGCGAAGGAATTGTCCTTTTAACTATTCACACTTCGCCTGGTCATTACTTTCTTGCTATATTTCAGTCCAAAGTTTCAAGTAGAATGATCTTCTAGGCTTAAACACATTTTATTGTTAACATTGCTTTACAAATAAATACCCGATTGCTCTATGTTGTTGTTTTTGTAGCAATAAAAATACTCCGCGAAGATTTTAGTGAGTGTTATCGTTGCTGATGATCCTGTGAAGAATATAGATCCGGTACGTTATGGAAAAAGCACCATTAAGGTAGGTTAGGTTAGAGTGGCCACAGGTGCGAGTACCAGTGTACTTAGGCCCAAAAAGTCCCATTGTGATACCACGTGGATCTCTCCCCTACTCAAACCAACAGGCTGATTCAGCAAATGTCAGGAATTTCTTAGGTTTCAACTTAGCCAGATCACAAAGATCGCCAAAGAAGGGAGATCCCAGAGATACCTTCCTCTTGCGCCAAAGCGCAGGACAGTCGCATAGAAAATGCTTGACTGTTTCTATCTCCTCTTCGTATATACAGCTCCTGCAGTAATTATTATAAGCAGCACCCAGCCATTGTGCATGCTTCCCGATTGCTATGTGGCCGGTTATAAGTCCCCCCTTCCAAGAAGAAGGATACTTCTTGAACGTCTCGCGTCCCATTCAGGCCACACGAGCTTAGTGTGGTAGCAGGATTCGAGACTGCTCCATCTCACACCCTCTTCCCTAAGGAAAATTCATTTCAAAGTGAGCTTACAGGTGGCGAGCGACATGCTCAATCCCTTCCAGGACGACGAAAGCGGAACGGATGAGCCCCCTCTTGCAAGTTCGTCAGCCATCTCATTGCCCGGTATTTCCGAGTGTCCAGGCACTCATACCAGACTGAGCGAAGTTTGCTCAGTGATCTCGTTTAGAGATTTGCGGCACTTCTCTACTGTCTTGGATTTACATGTAACCGATCCAAGCGCTTTTAGTGGAGCGTGGCTGTCAGACTAAATACAAATTTTATTGTAGCCGTGAACAGTATTACTCATGTAATCAACGGCCTCATTTATAGCAGCCACCTCCGCCTGAAAGACGCTGCAATGATCGGGGAGGCTAAAGGATAGATTCCACCCTTGTTGAGGTGCAAAGACCCCGCTGCCCACCTTTTTATCCAGTTTGGAGCCGTCAGTATATATCTGCAGCCTTTCGCTCAGGTCCGCCGGCTCCTTCGACCAAAATTCCTATACAAAATGACTCCTAGGTATTTGGCAGAGTCCCTCAGCGTCAGGGTCGTACCCGCTAGCACTGGCAGCTGCAACACAGGTACCTATCTTATATTTCCTAGTGAATATAACCAGTTCAGTTTTGGCTGAATTGACCGATAGACCTTTACTCCTGGTCCAGTTCTCCACCAGTCTCAGCTTAGTTTGCATTAGATCGCTTAGTGCCAGCGGAACTAACTAACAGCGCGAGGTCATCTGCATACGCGATGCTGCTCCGTCCTTCTCAAGAAGAACCAAGAGGTAACGGCCCGACCAATTTGGGACGATTTAACATGATCGCATTGAACCTTCTAGGCCATCCCGCCCACCATTCCCTAGTTACATTTATTTATGATACATTCATAAATATTTGTAGGTGGGATTGGCAATTGGGCTGTGGAAGCTGCGTAGCTATTGCGCTCATTAACCTCTAGAATCACCAAGAATGTTTCGATTTGGGTGGCAGTAAAAAAAGCACACAAGTCTAAAATTGGAGAAGAGTGGCAGTTAAAACTTTATTTTTTCTTCCTCTCTCAACTACCGGAAGTTACCTATGCCTTCGGAAAAAAGGTGGTAATTTCGAAGCTGCCTTAGACTGGCCAAGTCGGAGTAATCCCCTTAATTTATATCTTTTTATTTCCTATCCGACTGTTCCGTACGACCTGCCTACAGCGTAATGGACGTCAGGCGCTGGCCTTGGCCCGTTCCGGATGAAGTATGTTCATACTACAGTTGAAATACTCAACAGGACAAACATGACACATAGCTTTCACCACTTTGAAACTTCAAAGCAGTCAGCGCTGTGAAAACATCTACGAATAATTATACATCAAAAGCCTTTGCGCGCCACAAATACGAGTACGTATATCATTTGTTAAACTAGAAAGGAGCAGAAATGAGTTAAGAATCTCTAAGTCTGAAACTATGAGGCTCCTCCTCTTTTCAATAATGTGACACTCCCCCCACCCCCCGTAGTTGTTGTTGTTGTATGGGCAAAACTTACTTAATTGGCACTTAAGCTTTTAAATGGTTATGGCCGTTCAACAAAGCGCGACAGTCGCTTCTTTGCTCTCCCAACTAGCGCCAATTGGTCACACCAAGGGAGCTTAAATCGTTTTCCACTTGGTCCTTCCAGTGGCCGACCTCTTCCTCTGCTTCCATAGTTTGGTCACCTGACCTAAAAAACACACACTGGCAAAGGCTGCAGGCCTGCCAAAATACAACACTCAGAGTTGCCATGGGATGTCTTCTTATGACGTCTGAATGTCATCAACATAAAAGAGCATAATAAGATGCTCAACAGATAGCTTTTACTGAATTTTCACGAACCCGGACATCCCAACAAACAACTTCTTGATCTAGCCCCGCCTCCAAGAGGAATAAGGAAGCAAATCTGTAAGCGCTATGATGAGATCCGGAACCTATCCACTCAGCTGTTTGATCCAGGTAAGCATAAGGAGGCCATACCAACCCACACAGAATCGGTAAACACCTTCGCTGGGTCGCGCCCGGTGAACCCCTTTATCAATATACACCATCTAACCTTTGCAGTAGAAGAAAGCAGACTAGCCAAGGAGACACGAGTCACTCTTGCCCAACTTTGTTCTCTATACTGTAACAGGTTAAACTCTTCTTGTCCAGGATCAACCTCGACATACGTTATGTATGACCGGCATTTGGTGTCATCTTATCTGGATATGATTACGGTGCTCTCGGGCAACGGCAGCTTCATGTAAAACCCGATTGTCGTGCCAAGGATTTTATATGACCACGTCGAACCTTCCAGATCGTCTTACCTTGTCAATGTTTTCTAACTCGTTTAAGGAGAAAATAGAAGATTGGCAGTGGAACATGAAAGCTACTCATTATAGATACCAAATTTAATTCAAGCGCTAAAAGAGTTACCTAGAAGTCAGTCCCCGTGAAATGAATGTGATTCCAAAAAAAGCAAAGAGACAATTTTTACGTCGAGTCTCTGTCAAGAGGTCTCCACTGTAATAAACTCACAGACCGTATTCAAAACAAATGTACCTACTAACATACATAAAGCAATATGAATAGGGTGACCTAGACATGCTTATCAACTAGTCTGACCTATTCAGCATTCTTTTTGACCAGACAAATGCCATTAATACATTGCTTACTGCATTATTTTTATACAAAAATGCTGTAAGCTTAATTATAGGAATGTGATATGTTCAAATTTCGTACTTTTCGATTTTTGCGCTTGCACCTTCTCTGTGTGTGCAGAACCAAGTCGTTAAGTGGCGCAGCAACGCGCGGTGTTGGTTCGAGACGCATATGGATATGCTTACTTTTGGGAATAATGCCCAAGACAGCGGCGACTTTCGGAAGGTTTTAGGAACGTATGTATGGGGCTTACTCAAGTTATGAATGGAATAGTTTAATCAACCGACTATGACGAAATCAGAAGAGCAATACCTCGGCACAAAAGCAAAAAAACGCACGAGAGTGACAGACTACCCGTAGAAGTGTTGAAACTGTATGGTTGAATGAATATACTCAGACCTACGCATGTCTCTAGATTGGGGCTTTGGTGCGCTCTGCAAATCCATAAGAAAGCCCCTCCCACAAGTCACGCAAATTTTCGCAGAATAAGTCTTCTTGGTATCACATTTAATCGTTTTGCCAGTGATGATCAGATCCATAGCCTCTAAGTTCACTATCGACCATATTTGATCGAGAGTTCTACACGCCTAAAAGTTTTGGCGACTTTAAGGAAAAGGGGCTGGTTTGTGCTTAAAAAGCTTGTACGGCTATGTTAACTAACGTTGAGCAACATTAACGACTCCATCTTGATTGGGCAGCACGTCTTCCATTCGAAACCTAACAGGATTTTAGACAACTCTACTGTCTATTTTGTGTTCTCCTTAGTCTGAAGCTGAGTGAGATAATTCGTGAATCAGAACTTAATCGGGAAGGTCCAATTTATTACAAATGTCGTCCAATTCATTATTATACTCTGGCTTTTTCTACCCTAGATAGAGAGGTCACAAAAGTAGATCTTCCGATGAGTTACAGTAAAACTAAGTTGATGTAAATGTGGAGCTGTAAAGCTATTCGCCTATTTCCCACTAAGCGTTAACAGCGACAACAATGTTAGCCGAGAAATTCGATGAATAACATCTCCTGTCTAAAAATACTACTATGGCATGTAGAGACTATTTTGACCTGGGAAGCGCACACCAGCTGTATGGATGGAATCAGAGACTACGTCGAAAAGAGATTATCTTTGGACCTCCACTGCAGCTCTGTTGTCTTTCCTGTGATACCGACGAAGTTAAATTAGGGCTATTCCTATCCAAACAACGCTTGCTAAAGTAGTTATTTGCCCCGAAATTTATCGTGTTGGTATAACCTTATACGAACATCTTTATCAAGGGCGATAGAGGCGTAAGCTTCGGTGACTGCAAATATTAACATAGGACGTAAAGAGGTAGAGTTCCATCGCAAGCAGCTCAATAGAATATTGACCTGCTACCAACAAGAACGTGCCCTTGGAAATCATACGAAATCCAAGCCGGTACTTTCACATATATTCAGTTGTTCGGCTATGGAAGCGTTCATGTTGCAGCTTTCTTCTTCTTGTTGTAGTAGTGCTTCGTACCATCCAATAGGGGCGATCACTCGCAAATTGTCATCGATATCCTCTAATGGTAGCAAAAGAAGCTTGCATTTCCAATAGGGTTGGCATGGGTATTACAAATGTTGGTTCTACTTTGCAATCGAAAATATGATTGGTTTCATGTGGAGACATGTTACATGCAAGACACACCTTGCAGATGTTGGAGATGATTCTGGATAATTACGAATTAAACCTATTGCAGAATCCAGGTCGAAGTTTTGACAGAGTGTCACGCGTCACCCAGGTAAGTCTGCTTTCCTCTACTGTAAGTTCGCTCCCAACGGCTGCCATTATATGTACCGGACCGACTAGGCATTTTTCTTCTAACAAGGACTGTTATTTCAGTGTAATCCTATTTAATTGGCAACCCCATGTTGGAGCATTGATGTTAGGGGAAACCTCCGCAGCTGTTATGCTAGCTTCAATGTCGTGAGAGGATCCACCATAAACACCCTATATCCCTCTTTGCTTGAAACGCAACTTGATTTACAGCTCTGCCGAACAACTCCGCTTGCACCATGGCTCCAATATGAACGCACCCCTCAGTTTCAAGCAGCCTGTACTACCAGAGCGAGAGGAACCTTGTATTATCTATTTGGAAATTCAGGTAAATGATCGCATCGTTATGCTGTGGTTTATATCCAAGTCAATGATTATTGAAGACAATACGAGGTCCAAGGGTCGCAAATAATCTGTCTTAGAGCATCCAAGTGTTCTGGCGTGATTGAGTCACTAAAGAGAGGCCTTTCCCAATTCTAACTGAGCTGATGGTGGTGCTCAAAGTAATTTTGCACAGCCGTATAAGTTTTGCGGGGAAACCAAATTCACACATAGCGGCAAAAAGGCAGCTCCTTTTCAGGTTGTCGAATGCGACTTTAAAATCGACGAAGACATTGCTGTCTCGATTTAGGAAAAAAGTGTTCACTCAATAATCCAAGCACTGTCTAGACGTCGGTTACAAGGTCGTCGTTTTCGTTCTTTCAGGACTTTGCCCCGGACTTAAAACCTTCCGTTTATCGCCGAATTTTTGGTTAAACTTTGGGGGCGTTATTACTGGTGGTTAGCAGCTCATCACGTCACGTCTTCCATTTTCCATTTTCAATTCTCGGTATAGCTAACACACTCTTCTTGTTGGGGTTGCTTTTAACGTAATTCTGTTGGTTGTTTTGGTTGCAGCGCGGCATTCTCCATCATACCAGTTGTTTTTCCGTGGTCGCCGATAACCAATTTTATCCTCGGCGGCGCACAGTGTTTCGTGTAGAACAAGCTAGCTGGACAAAAACAAAGTTCTTATTCCAAGAAAAGTGTAATGAGAAATGAAAGAAAACAAACAAAATAACGGGATTTTTGCTTTTTTTTGATATTTTTCTCATATATATTGAGTAATTGAAGTAATAAGGCAGGAGTGGCCGTAAAATGCATTGATTAATTTGCAAAATTCTTGTTGAATATTAAGCTTCATATTTCTTTTAAGTGAACACTTTTATACAATTTTTTTGATGGATTCTAAGCTCGAAGGAAAGTAAAATTTTTTAATAGTAATTCTTTCGCAATTAAAGTATTTTCAATATATTTAACATTCCGTTATTAAGAAGAAAAGGTATTTTTTCTCTATATTTTTAACTTTAGGGACAAAAAAGTTACATACATCCGCGGACATCCGGGCTAAATTTTACATATGTTATAGTCGCAAGTATTCTCTAATACTCGAAAGAAAAAACCATTGCGAATTCTTTGTACATCTATTTTTAATTTTTTTTTTTTTTTTTTTTTTTGACTTCAACCTGCCACAACCTACCGCACCAGTCACCAAGGCATAAAACAGGTGCATACAAAGCAATCCTAATGCAGGTATAACCACACAGGAACGCTACACAAAACAACCTCATTTGGTAGCATTTACGCCAATACCTGAATGTAATATAAATACTGCACAACTGATAACAAATCAGAACGATCAACGACACTTAAGATGGCAGCACAACAATCATCAACTATTCACACTGTCGGAAAATCAACAACACCAAGCAGTTTAGTTATAACCGTACCAAGAACAGAGTTTTTTGACATTTGGGTTCAACATTCGAAGGAAACCAGATATAAAGAATTATTGAGTTTTGTTGTACTTAAGTACGATTTAAGCGAAGCAGCCGAGTATTCGATAAAAAGTTTAAGCTTACAAATATCGGCATATTCGTCGAAGCTGGATCAAAAGTGGAATACTTCTGGAAGACATAAGGAGCGATTATTGAATAAAAACTAGGAGTGGCTTTCGGGTCCAGACTTAACATTTACAATAACGGTGGATTCAAAGTTGCCAACAGACCAAACAACCACTTCTTCAGGTAACCCCGGCCCCGGAAGATGAAAGAAGGACTTTGTTAGCTGCAGTGAAAAAACCAAACGGCGTCGAGTGGATGACCTCTTGCAATCTAGAAGTCCTGGTGAGTTACTTTATGCGGCAGAAGTATCAACGCGTATGTCCGGCAACAGAAATGTTGCTAACATTATAAAAAATCACAGGAAACCAAATCAAAATCCGGCAAAAAGATGACATGTGAGCCAGATGCAAGATGCTTGAGCAATGTAGAAGCTTTAGCATACTACTTAGATAGCAAGTCGACGACTCATGGGTACAAAACGACTCGGAAGTGGAGCATCAAGGCAGGCCATAAGGTTTATCCATCATTTTATAGTCTAAGAAAAGCTAAGGCAGAATGCTATCCAAATGAAATTGATGTGGGTGAAACACGTGCGGAAATTAAAGTCCAGTCCGTATTAGATAAAACTGTTGAGCGTTTAGTTTTAGCAAATCAAGAAGTTTTTGTTAGTTTATTACCTACAAACTTGACGTATACTTTAATCAGCAAGTGGGGTTGCGATGGAAGCTCTGGCCATAGCACATATATGCAAAAGTTTACATGCAGTTCTGACAGTGATGAGTTTTTGTTTATATTTTCTTTCGTTCCTCTTCAATTACAGGATGAAAAAGGTAACATTGTTTGGCAGAATCCTCGACCTTCTTCTACCATGTATTGTCGTCCAATTAAATTTATTTTTTCTAAAGAAACAAAAGATTTTATTGTTTTTGAAACTAACAAAGTTTTAGAGGAGATAAGTGCGTTGTTGCCAACAAAGTATATGCTCGAAGAATACGAAGTTTCCATAAATCATGCTTCTAATAATGATTCACGGAAAAGTTTACAATGCTTTGACTGAAACTTCTTCCACACAAAAGTGTTATATATGTGGTGCCACTCCAAAAGATATGAATAGTGAGTTACGGGACTTTACGCCTAATCGAGACAATCTTGGTTTTGGTTTGTCTACTCTCCATGCATGGATAAGATGTTTCGAATGCTTGCTTCACATAAGTTATCGCCTCGAAGTAAAAAAATGGCAGCTTAGCAATGAGGCAGATAAAGAGAGTGTAAAGCTACGTTCCAACGAAATCCAGAATAAATTTAAAAGTGTACTTGGATTGATAGCAGATAAACCAAAACCAGGTTTCGGCAATACCAATGACGGCAACACTGCTCGTAGGTTTTTCGAAAATTCTGAGGCTAGTGCTGAGATTACGGGATTGGATGTAACGCTCATCAAAAGATTCGACACTCTCCTTCGCGCATTAGCATCTGGGTACAATATAAATATCCAAAGATTTGAAAAATTTGCGGTCGAGGCTAAAAAACTATACACAGATCTCTATCTATGGTTTAACATGCCTGTTACAGTTCAAAAAATATTAGTGCATTGTACTGATATTATAAAATTAGCAATTTTACCTATTGGTCAACTTTCTGAGGAAGCACAGGAAGCCCGTAACAAAGATTTGAGACGATTCAGGGATGATAACACATAAAAGCAGTCGCGTGAAGCCACGTATAGAGATCTTATGAATATGTTGCTTATAACACCGGATCCTTTAGTTAGCAGTTTTAAAGAGATACCGAAGAAAAAATTTAAAAGTCTGACTTCAGAAGTCTTAAATTTACTGTCCCCCGATAATGTTGAGGAGTCAATAAATACCTCAGTTGTTTCAAGCTTTCACAGTAGTGTTGCTGATGTTCATGACTATTCCACAAGTGACTCATCGAATGAATGTGATGATAGCGAATAATAACATAATTATAAAAGATAACCTACCCTATAACTTTTTGTTGGATCAGGTTTTATTTAATTTAAATCTATTGTCTTTTCTACTTTGTATGATACTTTACTTTTAAGTTTTTGTAAGAGGTAATTTTCCCATAATTAATTTAATTATTTACATTGTTATAATTATTATTGTAATTCACTTTTACATTCCTGACTGGTACTATAAAATAATTTTGTAAAAATTGTAGTGCCAGGAGAAATACTCAAATAAATACAAAATATGTATGTACATATATACAGTCACTCACATACATAAGTAGACCCCTTTTTGGACAATTCTTAAAATTTTCGATTTCGCAAATTTATTTTAACTAATTTCCCATAAGAAAATTTGTCACGATCTATAACAAAAACTAAATTATATTTAAAAAATGTTTGAAAAATTCGACGAATTTTCATAAAAAATTTTAATATTTTTTCCGAATTTTTAGAATTTCTTAGAGTATTTAAGTACAATAAAGTAATATTCTTAAGTCCTTTAAATTTTTTTGGACCTATGTCACTTATTCACATGAGTTACTGTATATGAAATAAGCAAATGTATGCATATGAAGTAAAATTTTGGAAAAAAATAAAAAAAAAGAACATATGGCTGAAAAAAATGACGTAGTTGTAATAAATGACTGCATATGAAACGGAAAATCTCATAAAATAATTTTATCCAGCTAGCTTGTTCTACACGAAACACTGTCCGGCGGTACTAAGTGCTTAAGAGACGTGCTCCCAATGCACCTGCATTCCGCCGGGTTGAATTGTGTTCTAAGAGAGAATGTGTGTGTAGAGGAGGGCACGTATTTTGGCTGCGACGAGATAGTGATCCGAGTCGTTGTAAGGTCCTGGAATCATACGCACATCTAAAACACTGGAAGCATGCCGTTCGTATATCACAACGCGGCCGATCTGATTGCATATATTTCGATCGGGGGACAGCTATGTAGCTCGATTAATATTTTTATAAAGATATCGGAAAGAACCACCGATTTTCTAAGCTGCAACCTAACTAGAAACCTAAACAAATATTTATTCCATTTGAGAAGTGACGAGAACTGCGAGAACCTTCAATAACCGTATAACTTTTGAGGTATCTGATAGCTTATATACAATTTGATTGCGACAGTTCACAAGAGGAGGACCGTTACTTTTTAAGCGCTTTTGAAACGTTAGAGCATAGACGTGGCAAGATAAAAACTATCTTCGATGCACGCCGTTGCCATCACCGGAAGGATCCTCTATATGAACAAGTAAGGAAGGCTAGGTAGGTAGGTTGAACTGGCCGGCCCATGAGGACCTCACATAGACTGATTGAGTCCGTAGTGTTACCTGAAGTTTGTTTTAACGACCAAACTGAAAAACCCTATCAAAAACCAGGACCTTTGTTATAAAATAACCTCCGCAAATACTAGAAGCTTCCTAGGACTTAATCCACTTGCTGCTTCTAGATCTGACAGCTGTATCACTCCTAATATCTGGAGTCTTAGCCTGGCAAGTGCAGGGCACGAGCACAGAACGTGCTAGATCCTCCAACCTGCACTTCCTACATCTGCTATCACTGACCAAGCCTAGTTTAAAGGCATGTGACGCCAGAAGGCAGTGTCCAGTCAGAATACCCGTCATGAGTCTACAGTCCTCTCTTTTTAATGATACGAGCAACTGTGTTAGTCTAAGGTTGTAAGACCTACACATAATCCTCGACACTTTACAGTCCCGCGCTTGAACCCACGCCTTTCCCACTTGGTCGATCATGTGCACCTCTCGCCTTCGCTTAATCTCGCCCAATCTAATTGGGACATATATCGAGCAAGCTTCAAGGGATGCGCCCTTTTTAGCTAGTTCGTTCGCTTTTTCATTCCCATCTATTCCCATATGCCCTGGGACCCAATATAGATGTATTCTTCTCCCTGTCCCGATTCTCTCCAGATACTGCTTTCACTCTAACACGCATTTAGATGCTGTGCTATGCGAGATTATTGCCTTAATTGCCGCTTGACTGTCAATATAAAAGTTAACACGGTTGCAGCTTAAGCTATTCTCTTCCAGGGTTTCTACTGCTTTGGTTACGGCTAATATTTCCGCTTGGAAAACGCTACAGTAATCCGGCAGCCTGTAGGATCTGCTTATTTCCGGATCAGCGCAGTATACCGCAGGCCCTACTACTTCCACTACTTTGGAACCATCGGTGTACACATGTATCGCCTCGTCCGCCATTTGCGCACCCTTGCGCCAACCGTCCACCTCTATTGTGGCCTTAAGATCTCCCTCGAAGCGCAGATAGGGAATCATGCAGTCTGTAGTCTGTTCGTCTTGTGATTGATGACGCTATACTACTATGGCCATATGGTCGGAGCTCAAGCTGCCACGAAGCACCGAGCCTGGTTGCGGTCGTTAACGCTTTGTTCTCTGCTACCAGGTCTACAGGTGGGATGTGCAAAATGGCATACAGTGCAGCCGTCGGGGTTGTTTTCAGGGCTCCCGTAATGCTAAGCATCGATAGTCTGCATACCCCCTCTAATTTTTTGAGGTATGTTGTTTTTTGTGTGGCTTTCCACCAAACAAGAACTCCATAGTATAGAATAGGGCTTACAATCGCTGTAAAAACCCAATGAGAAAGAGAGGGCGATAGGCCCCACGTACACCCCAGCATTCTTTTACATGCATATAGTGCCGTTGAGGCCTTCTTGACCCTCTCCTCCACGTTGAGCTTCCATGACAGCTTACTGTCTAGGATGATTCCTAAATATTTTGTACAAGGTTTCTCCTGTAAGGTCACCCCTCCTAACTTAGGCCTGGTCCAATTTGGGAGCTTGTACCTCTTTGTAAACAAGACCATATCCGTCTTCTCCGCATTGACTTTCAACCCGACCTTAGATGCCCAGATATGAATATCCCGAAGCGCCCGATCCATCAAAGAACTAATCGTTGGAAGGCACTTTCCACTTATGACAATTGCAACGTCATCTGCGTAAGCCGTAAGTTTTACGGGTCCCTCATCGAATTGCCTGAGCAGTTGGTTGATGACCAGCGTCCACAGTAGAGGTGATAGCACCCCTCCCTGCGGCGTGCCCCTGTCCACTGATTTCGTGGCTTCGTACAATCCCCATTGTGATGTAATCTTTCTGCAATTTAACATGCAGCCGATCCATCTGATTAAGGCTGGATGTACTTTAATGTAATTAAGACCATCCATAATCGCCCATTTTGCAACATTATTAAAAGCCCCGGCAATGTCCAAGAAGACTCCTAGAGCATACTCCTTATATTCCAGGGATTTCTCTATGCTTATTACCACCCTATGCAATGCGGTGTCTACCGACTTGCCTTTGGTGTACGCATGCTGTGTTGTGGAGACCAGCTTTTCATCCACGTTGGACTTTATGTACACATCTATCAGCCTCTCAAAGGTTTTGAGCAGAAATGATGTTAAGCTAATGGGTCTATAGTCTTTGGAATACATGTGACCGATCTACCCCGCCTTTGGTAGAAAAGCTACACGAGCAGTTCTCCAAGAGTGCGGTACATGATTCAGTCGTATGCACCCATCGAATATTATTTTAAGCCATTCCACGACCGCCCTACTGGAGACTTGTAGCATGGCCGGGAATATACCATCTGGGCCCGGTGATTTAAACTTAGAAAACGTCTTCACTGCCCACTAGATCTTGGTATCGGTCAGTAAGCCCGGCACTACTAGCTCCGTGATCGAAGTGTGAGTGATATCTGCTGACTCTTCTAAACCGTGTCCCGATGGGAAATGTGTATCGAGAAGCACCTCAAGGGATTCCTCACTATTACGTGACCATTCCCCGTTCTCTTTCTTTATTAGTCCCTGGACTATGTTTCCCTTTGCTAGGACTTTTTTCAACCTTGCTGTTTCGCTGGAGCTCTCTATGTCCGTACAGAAACTTTTCCATGAGTTTCTCTTCGCCCTGGTAATTTCACGCTTGTAGATCCTCAGTAGATCCCGGAACTCGTCCCGACACGCTTCGCTTTCCGCGGTCTTTGCGAGCTTAAACATTTTTTTTGCCTGTCTTCTTGAATTCTCAGCTCATTGCTCCACCATGGCGGCTTTGCTTTTCCTCTGAATCTTCTTAGAGGGCAAGCTTTGCTATATGCAGTCATAAGCGTCCTTGTTAGGCATTCATTCGACTCTTCCAGTTCCTCTACATTAGCAACCTCTTTGGGTTGTCCCAGTTTTGTTTCTACATGTTTCTGGAATTTAGTCCAGTTCGTTGACCTAGGGTTTCTAAAGGTTCCTCCCTTCTCTACCCTCTTTAGGGGGATGTTGAAGCTGATATACGCATGGTCGGAGAATGATGGTCTATCAAGAACCATCCAATCATACCTTGATATATCACGCTCGGAGCTCAATGTAATATCCAGAACACTGCTGGATGTTGGACCAATGTATGTAGGGACATTTCCCCTGTTGGATATCTGCAAATTGGTTTGCAGGATGTAACAAAACAGAGATTCGCCTCTCTCGTTCGTATCTGCTCCTCCCCACGCATTGTGGTGCGCATTTGCATCTGCGCCTATGACCAACCGCCTTTTGCGCCCTTCCTCCTGTACTAAGCTTTTGCGCTCCATCGGTGGAACCTCCGCAGCATGGGCCATGTAGCAGGAAGCCAGGATAAATGCCTGCTTATTCTTTTGCTCAACGGTCACCGCTACTCAGTGGTGTAATTAGGCAGCATATATGAATGCAGCTGTTTCCTTACCATTACTACAGCTCGCACCCGTCCTTCCGTTTGCGCGCAGTAAACGCCAAACCCTCGCACGCTAAGTCCAGAAACCTTTCCTCCCGATGAGAGCCACGGCTCCTGGATCAGCGCCACGTCAAACGAATCCTCCTCAAGGGTTAGGAGGAGTTCGCTCGACACCACTTTACTGTGTTGGAGGTTTATCTGTAGGACTCGCAGCACCATTGGGCTCTTTGTCCCCCTTCGGCACCTTCGTCTTGACGTCGTCGTCCTCCCCTTGCCCTTTTGGTTTAGAGTATTCGAGGCCCCCTTCAGCCCCTCGTGACTGTTGTGCCGGGTGTTCCTCTGTGTGAGTCACAGCACCATTTAGCGGTTGGTCCTTTTCTAGCATGTTCGTGGTGACGTCGGGGACCTCCACCTGTCTTTTTAAGGAAGGCTAAGTTCGGATGTAACCGAACATTATATACTCAGCTGCCAAATTACAGCTTGGAAAACTTTTAAATTACCTTCTTTTAAAGGTCGGCGGTGCCACGCCCATTGTCCAAAATTTTACTAATTTTCTATTCTGCGTCATAAGGTCGACCCACCTACCAAGTTTCATCGCTTTATCCGTCTTTGGTAATGAATTATCGCACTTTTTGGGTATTTCGAAATTTTCGATATCGAAAAAGTGGGCGTGGTTATGGTCCGATTTCGTTCATTTTAAATAGCGATCTGAGATGAGTGACCAGGAACCTACATACCAAATTTCATTAAAATACCTCAAAATTTAATCAAGTTATCGTGTTCACGGACAGACAGACGGACGGACATGGCTAAATGAATTTGTTTTTTCGCCCAGATCATTTTGATATATAGAAGTCTATATCTATCTCGATTAGTTTATGCCGTACGGGGTACCGTTATGCGAACAAAATTAATATACTCTGTGAACTCTGCTGAGTATAAAAACTGCTTATGTGTGGCTTAATAACACTATCAACCACACAAAGCAAACAACAACAACGTTTTAAATGCACAGTTGGGTATGTAATATACGGTTTCACCCGAACTTAGCCATTCTTACTTGTTTCATTATCACCTTTTTATTTTCTCTATTCTCTGTTACAATTAACAATGCGACATTCATAAAAAATGCTCACCCAGCTTTTTTTCTTTATGGCTGTCGTCAAGCCAGTGTTTGTATGTATGTAAATGCTTATGGTAAACAAAAACTTGATTATTTTTTTTTTGTGCTTTATGCATTTGCTTTTCGCTTTCAATTTTTTTCTTTTTTCATTTGGTGTCTTTGATTTGCTATTTGGTTTTGTGTTATACATTATGCTAGCTCTAAGTTAAGCTTTCAGTAGCCGTGATCGTCTAGTGGTTAGGACCCTACGTTGTGGCCGTAGTAACCCAGGTTCGAATCCTGGTCACGGCAATGCTTCCCTTCAAATGGGCCATTGTCACGGATGAAAGCTTTTTTCTTTTTTTGGAGCAGGCATGAGAAATTAATATTTTATACCATGTTTTTAGCTAATAATTTAAAAAAAAAAAGTTTACGTATATCGTTACTAGGGTAGACGTAAAAAATCTAAGATAGTTTTTCCTTGAATGGGACATACAATGAATTTTTGCCGGCACTTCCAATATATATGTACTCATCAATTAAGGCTCCATTAGTGATACTTAGCATAAACTTGACTTGGCTTGCGAACTGTCACTTACAGTTCTGTTAAATGAACATTGCATGTCACTGATTACTCAAAACTTAACTTGACTTAGAAGTCTGTTGAATTTTGATGTTCTATGTAAGTTCTAAGTGACGTTTACATTTTGAGATGCCATTTGTTTGTTTCCATTTCATTTTGACATTTTGTCATACAAATTGACATTTATTTAAAAATAAATTTCAACGCTGATTATGATGCCAGATTTTATGCGCCAAGTGGAGTATAATCGTGGCTAAGTTGCCAAGTTTACGCCAAGTCAAGTCAAGTCTATGCTAAGTATCAGTAATGGGGGCTTTAGGTGTTAATAGTTTTTAGGGATGAAACGATAACTACTAGTAAATGCAAGTAGGTGTCGATACTTTTGATCCGATATCAAGAAAATTTGTAGTCGATACTTTTGCAGCTAGTATTGATTAGGTATTAGAAAAAATAGTAGTTTTATCGAAACACGATTTATCGAAAAATTTATTAAATTTAAGCGGCCTTAAAACTTGGAATTCCACAAATCTGCTAAATTTACACTGGAAAAGATTATGTCTACGTCCTTCGCCGTTTTCACCGCTCTCATATTCAGTTTTACAAATTATTCCAGCTGAGGTGATATGAGATTTTTTTTTTTAATTAGAATCTTGAAATGCTTTATAGGTTGTAGAGATATACGCCGCCAGTAAACGCCGACGCCGCCGATTTTCATCGTTTTTAGCAAGCCGCCGCCGAATGTAAAAATATTGGCGCGGTGGCGGCGGCGTTCGGCGCATTACTCTATTTTCTACTCATTTAGGACTGTCTAGGCCATATATTGTTCATGTCGAAAATTAGTCCGATATGGTCGAAAGGGGTATCAACGGATGTGCATCACTGCCAGTTATAAGAATTCAATTGCGAAATTTAACTCTTTTAACCCATTCAAAAGTTATTTAAAAAACAGTCGCTTTCAATGCCAGCTTAACACCGATTTTGCAAAATTATATAAAAAAAATTTAAATGCTCACTTTGCATATTTTTTTTAAAAAATTGATAAGGATGAATGAATGAATTTAAATAAAATGACCCAAGTCCAACATGTTTTCAAATTGTCCTTAAGTTGTTAAAATAGCAAGTTACCCGAAAAAAGAGCCGATTTTTTTAAAAATTCTATATTGCAATTGGTTAAAATATTAAGCGAAATCAGTCATGCAAAATTCTTTAGTAGGTTCCAGGGATTTAAACACTCCTTTGAAATGATTCCCACCTTATACTTAAGTTGAGGATATATGTATGTACGTATGAGAAGGGTTTGAAAAATCACTTGGCCTTATATTCAAACATTTGTTGTTTATTTGCGAAACTTTAAAGTAGCTTTTGATTTTTAAACTTCCTCATTCAATACCCAATACTTAATACTTCTTAAAGTTGGCGGCCATATCCCCAATTAGCGCAGTCAAGTGAATCACATTGATTATATCCTACCAGCCTAGTTTTAATATAACCTACACTTTACGGCTCGTATTTCATACTTATGTGAATACGTAGGACCATATATTTACCAGGAGAGGATTTGTCCTCCGCAAGAAAACACATACAGACATATGCCAACGATTTGACCACATGAAACCTTCAAGGCCATACCGCCCTCCCACCTCCTAGATCCGTGAGGAACTTGAGGTCGCCAGAACTTCGGCTGTTAAAGTAACAGGATTCGCCACGGGTAGGTGAGGTCGACAATTGGGTTGGAGAAGCTATATTTTGCGCTAGCAACACCCTGAAAGGGTTGCGCTACACAACCCCTTGAACCAATTTGGTATTTTAGTCACCTCTTACGACAGCCATACCTGTCGCGGGTATATTCTAAGCCCCCTGACCCGTTGGAAGTAGTGATAGAGAACTGAGTCGATGTTAGTGGGTGATCTTATTGCGTATATTTTGATCGTGGGACAGCCTTGTAGCTTCATTAATTATTTTATGCTTGAATCATGTCTCGAGCATCGGCGGAGTCGTTCAACCTCAGTCCATAAATCGAGCTTTCATTGTGGTGACTGAAACTCTAGATCGCGGGAACAAAAAAGACTGGCTAATTTTAAAAACCAGCCAACGGTTTTTATTAAATGAAGTATTATATACCGTGGTGTAGTGCACCGTGCAAAACGTAGTTTTGGTTTTTGCAACAACAAAAAACTTATGCCGCTAATGACTAGTTTTTGTTTGACCGTTTCACATTTTTTCACGACGTATCGATTGGCGATCTTAATTACCGCTTCGATTTCAATCGGTCAAGTTGACACATGCAAAGTGTCAATACACAAAAGTAAATAGCTACGACTGACATATAAATGGGACCAAATGCAACATATGTATGTAGTAGCACCCTTAATAATTTACAATGTAAGTTCTACATTCATGAATACATAGACATATGTACAAACTTACCTAGAAAAAAAAGCATTATGCTAATTTGCGGGTTTTGCAAAATTGTCCTTCAATATTGTAGGCTGGGCCTTCTAATCATAGGCTTTGACCGAATATATAAATTGACTTCACTGCCGACACCTGAAACAGTGCCAATCGCGAATTTTACGTTTGTTGAAGTGATTTGAACGGAAAGTTGTGCTAGTGCACTTAACGGACTAACCAAAATGTCCAGCACTGATAGTGCGATGACTCTACCAATTCTACGTACACCCTTCTACGATGATTTACCACGCGCTTTCATTTTAACGGACAACAACGTTAGCGATGCGACAACACTTTTCGGTCCATATGCTCAAACCATATGGAATTTTGCCGATAAAAATCACATGCGATTACAATGGAATCGTGATTTAAGCGAAAATATAACAGAGATTTACGAGCGTATCCATTGTGGCGAGTACAATTTATCGATGAATGGTGCTACAGTACTTCAACAATTACACAATTTTAATGTACAATTCAGTTATCCTTTGTATTGGGTGAAAAATTGCATAATGGTACCATTAGAGGAGGAGCTGCCGAAATATTGGTATATCGTTTGGCCATTCGGACGTTACATTTATATGTGCATACTCTTTGCGGTTTTCTATATTGCCATACTCATGCGGTATATCGAATATCCAACAAATGAGCATGAGCCAACACGTTCCATTACACGTAATATCCTACATAGCAGCCAAATAGTATTGTACAGCCCAAATATGAACGTGCAGTTGAAAAATGCTCATGTGCGTGTTTTGCTCTTCTATACTTTACTCTTTGTACTCGGCTTTATACTCGCAGCTTATCATGCACCTTACCTCACTGCTTACAATATGAAACCGGTATTTGTGCCACCCATTAATACAGTCGGTGATCTCTTGCAAGCAAATATTCCAGTTTTGGTCAGTCTGAGCGACTATGCGGAGATTCAGTCCAAAGGTGTAGAAAATTTGCTCGCTTTAACTCATCTTCTGCATGAGATACCATGACAAAAATTTCAAAATATTTTGGATACATTAGATCGTAAATACGCTTACGTAATCACTATGGATCAATGGGACTTTCTGAATCGTCAGCAAAAAAAACTTATACAACCATATTTTCATTTGTCGCGTATTTGTTTCGGTAATGTCTTTAAGGCTATTCCAATACATCGGAATGCTACTTGGTCTGATGCTTTGAACATGTTTATTTTACTTGTACGCGAGTCAGGCTTGTGGAACCAATGGGAGGAACGTGCTTTCAATGAGGCTAAACATGCGAAATATGCGCGTATTTTACTTGATACGTATCCAGTAGAACCGTTAAACTTGAGATTCTTCACAATAGCATGGATCGTTTTGTCGTCGGGGTTATTAGTGAGTTCTGGCGCATATGTGATCGAATATTTTATCTGGAAACATGGAGGTATCAAAGATCTTGGCTATAATCGATTCGAATATGAGTAGATATGAAGTGAAGTTATGAGAAAGAAGTTATCATGGGACGTGCTTCCAGCTCGAGCTCTTAAAAAACACCTTTTAAGTGTTTGATGAACAAAGTGTTTGTGGTAAAGCAATAAAAGGAAAAAAATCTGAAAATTGAAATAAAACTTATCTCCTTAATTTGCAAGTAAAAAAATTGGCGTAGAAATCTCTTTATGTACTTAACCTCAGTTTTCAATAAGAGCTAGGAATGCATATTGCGCAATAAAAAGCGATGAAATAAGCGCCGCCGCAACTCTTGTTTAGGTTTGACTGTACGCTCTCTCAATTACTAGGTCGTTGTTGATGTTACCAAAAAAATTAGCCGCTGTCTTAACCCTTCTACATGCAAGTCTTATTCTATATTAACTCAAAGCCTGGCACTCACGTCTTTCGACATCAGGTTAGGGTGGGGCTCACTTTGGCCGGCTGGCCCATTGGATAGATTACAACTAGAGCCTGTCCTGGTTTAAACAAGAATCACTAAAGGTCCTGGTTGACACTTGCGGTGTCAACACCGAAACGTAAAACAAGAAATCTGCAGGTGTTAGACCGTTACAGTGGGCTACAGAGTGGAAATCTTAGACATGTGACGATTTCAATTTATGTTTAATTTGCAGTATGTTGATCGACAAAAAGTCAAAGTTCCAAGTTCGGGGTATAATGGTTGATTCCCAAAGACGAGCTTTCAGGTCTTCAAGGAGTTTAATAGCGCAATTCATATCTTCCGCAACCCAATTGTCAACCTCACCTACAAGAGGCGAATCCTGTTATTTATATCCATGTATCGTACACATAATTAGCAGGCGGGGCTCTAGCGACCTCAAGTTCGGGCTAGTACCTTAATGATACTTGTTACCGGAATGTAACAGATCTATATCTGGCAAAGGATCATCAACATCGATAAAACTCCTCAAAACCTTCGGGGAGTGTCCAAATCGCTACAGCAACAGCAACAACATCGCACTTTTGACAGTTTCCAACTTTGAAACTATAGGTAACACCAAAGAGGATAAATATAATAAGAGACGTCACTCGTTACTGTGCGTAATGTTTTTGGTTAGGGTAATCGCAGGATTCTCTTTGGGCAAGATGTGCATAAATGTCTTTATACCTTTTCGTGGGGTATTTGCGTTTATTTTTCCCGACTGTATTTAATTAATTAATTAATTAATGCTCTTTCCAAAAATC
The DNA here is from genome assembly GCF_040869045.1 of Eurosta solidaginis. Classification (NCBI taxonomy): domain Eukaryota; kingdom Metazoa; phylum Arthropoda; class Insecta; order Diptera; family Tephritidae; genus Eurosta; species Eurosta solidaginis. The sequence goes on from NC_090321.1 coordinate 63,758,642, forward strand.
ACATTTGCATAAGGTGCCTACACGACATGGATAAATGCGAGTCAATTGAAAATGTCCCTCGCGGAAAACATTAGGCATCAATTTTTTTTAATTTCCAGCGATTTACTCGCCACTCGTAGCAGACTGGTGGCTCTTATTATATTTTTATATATTGCGTAAATTGCACGTGTGTAACAACTTGCATCCAGCTGGAATGATTGCTGTTAGTACAATTAGTTTAAAAACGTTTGCTTAACGAAGCACTTGAGTTGCTCTCTTCCCGCGCAATTTATCAAGCAGATGGCAACCATAGCATGAAATTCAACATGTCTGGTTATCATGTATTCACCACAGTTGCGCTGGTGGTGATTGTGCTCGTTTCATTAACACCCTGCCCTCAATAGGGCTGATTAAATTCAACACGGCGTCTACAGAACACAACCACAATAAAGCAAAGCTTGACGACAACCGTAGCCAAGCGTTGGCTTCTTAATTACTTTGAAAGCGGCAGCCACCAATATAAATTACAGCGAACAGTATTGAAATATTTAGAAAAAAATATTAATTATGTTTAAAAAACGCCCAAAAGAATGATGTTAGCTTTTATTATCTGTTATTTGCTTGTATTTTAGTTTTTATTGTCAAAATAAAAAGGGCGCCACTCACTGTTGCCCTAACGCACGACTGTTTGTATAAAGATGCCCATCATTGTATATACTATATAGCAGCTTCTGATTGTTGTTTGTGTGCATATTGCTTTTGTATGCACGCACACTTTGTTACTTTTCTTATCGAATCACACATTTTACATCCATCAACTATAACATAAATTGTTTTAAATACAAAATTATTGTAGAAAATTAAAATACACACGCTTATTTGCAAGTACAACGAACTCGTAAGAAAACAACGAATGACAGAGGATGAAACAAATGAACAGAAACTAACCAGCAATTCCAACGTTATCGTGCACTTTTTCGAAGAATGCATTTTAATGCTAATTCCAAAGAGGATAAATGTAATAAGAGCCACCAGCCTGCTACGAGTGGCGATAACCCGCTGGAAATCAAAAAATTGATGCCTAATGTTTTCTATGAGGGACATTTTTGAATTGTCTCCTATTTATCCATACGGTGTAGGCACCTTATGCAAATGTGATGGAAAGAGAATTAATTAATTAACAGGTTCGCTGTCCCATGAATCATATATGATTCATGTTAGCAATTTTGTACCGGGTCCCATACGCTCGTGTATCATATATGAGCAACTTTTGATATATTTTATACTAGCCGTGTTTTTTAACACGCGCGTATACGTTTCGTTTGCGCGTGTTAAAAAACGCCTATCTTCGCTTAGATAATGCTTAGGAGACCCATCTAGCGGCTGTGGTAAAACAACTAGCTACAGCAACAGGGTGTACCGAAAAGCGGAGACGCAACGCTCTGATGGCCATAGGGTATAACATATAGCTGAATCAGTTGCGATGAATTGTGGACACACATAGAATACATAGAATTAGTGTACAGGGTGAAACAAAGACACATATTTCAGTTACATCTGAGTATAATGCGTATTGAAATTTAGTAGGACAAAATTTATGCGCAGCAATTTCAGAGGTGTATTTATAGTTTGTCTCTTAGCAGTCAATATAAAGTTTAAGCGTAAACGGATATACGCGTGTTAAAAAACACGGCTACTATGTAAATCACTTAAACGAGGTGAGTTATTTCTGCTTCTCGTATGGGACGTGGCTTTATATACTTTGTAAACTGTAACCTTAAAAAAAGTTTGGTGATTTTGAAATACTTACTTAAAAACTCGTCATTAAACTTTATCAATAAAAGAAGAAAACCATAGTTTTTATTCACATATGAATGACATATAGATGATCACTTTATTATGTTATATTTTTTTTTAAGATTTTCATTGTAACAAGATAGACAATAGGCTTTATTACATATTTTACATTCCGTATCTACTTGCTTTGCTCGAAGTGATTACCGGCGGAAGCCCGAATATTTGCATAGCAAGTAGGGCATCGCTTCCGAATAAGTTTTCCATCATTTTTCGGAATTTTTGTTAATAGGTGGCTAGTTGAGGCAGAATTTCCTGATGGGCGACCCCTGTAATGTTTTTGGTGGCTAATTCACCGATCCAAGAACGAATTATCATTTCCTGTATTTGTATTATAGTAAGTTGTTTCTTGTTTAGTTCGTTATATACGACGCGGGTGTTTACAATAACTGCTTGAAATAGAAGGTCATATGCTAGTTTCTTGTGCCATGTCATACTTTTTCTCAGAGGGGAATAATACGAACTGAGCTGATCTGCCACATCAATCCCTTTTTTAGCGTCGTTGTAATCAACTATCACCTTAGGCTTGAAGGATTCATCTGTGCGCCAGTTGAATGTCGATACCATTTCATTATCGTGGCAGGTAGAAATCATTAAGACATCACGTTTGTCGTGCCACTTGAGAACCGTGATGTAACTATTCATCTGTCGAGCGATAACTTCTCCTTTCCTTAGTTTCTTCAGCAAAACTTCTTTCGGTAAACCGGTTTTATGTTTACGGAGTGTACCACACAAATCAGTGTTGTGGTCTTCTAGATATTTTGCTAAGCTAAGGCTGGTGTAGTAATTGTCAGCAATTATAAGCCTTCCTTAATTTAAAAGCGGTAGGCATAATTTTACAACAGTTGAGCCTGGTGTCAAGGCCCTCCAGGGCGGAAGTTATTCCAGCATATACAATGTATGACCAAGTATAACTATTTACGGAACACATTTTATATATTTTGAAATATCAGTAAACTAATAACTTCCACTGAGACGTATGTAAGTTAAATTACTAAAAGTTACAAATTTTTGAAAATAGAAAAATCAATATTGAAAATTAAAATATTGTAAAACATATTAAAATTACAAAGTTCAAAGTAACATAATGTAACGAATTTTCTGCAAATCCTCTTATTTGCCCTTTTGCTAGGTTCGTATCGCTAAACTGTTGAATAAATAACTCCAATATTGAATAATGGAAAAATGGCCTTTATTAAAATACTTCACAATAACACTCAAACTGTGCAACGAATAGCTTGCTTAATAACCACACTGATTGATAGCTCAATGAAACTCTACTATTCAAAATAATACTACTATTGCTCGCTAGATATCGTCTTAATTGCAACTGCTTGACAACTCAAATCAAACTGAATTACTTCTTACTCGCCTGCCCCGCTTTTATAGTTTACGCTGCATACTTCTAGGCTCTTCGATTTCCAGAACTTACTAGTTATTTTCGGCTACAAAATCGCCAGCCACAACTACGTGCACAAATTATTGCTCTCTCTTGTGACAACTCAGATAAGATATGTGTTTGTGCATTGCCGCTCCGCTGCTCGTATACGTACATATGTGTAGACGCAATTATTTATTCGTTTATGTAGATACATAATGACTGAATTATTGATGTGAATGTTTGTAGTTTACAGTCTCTCGCGCATACATAGGCGTATAAGTAAATGCATCTGTGTGTGACATCTTTCGGCTGCCTTATATATGTGTATACATGATTTGATTATTGACGTAAATACTGCTTATCGTAGCTTTGGCATCGCCTTAGTGATGGTATACCTTAGTGATGTTAATATCCGTGACACTGCCCTCCACCTAAGTCTGATCGTCCCGATCAGACAAATCTCTCGATCTAAACGCTGCTAGCATCGCCATATGTACCACTCTTCTACTCCGTGGTTTCTCAATGCTTTTTATGCGGTAGATGATATCACTGATCTTCTTCACAACCTTGTACGGGCCTTCCCAACTGCACCGAAATTTGGATGGAACACCTTTCCGCCGGTGAGGGTTGTATAACAGTACCAAATTTCCCTCCCGGAAACCTTCCGAATTATTTTCCTTGTCGTACCTGTGTTTCATCTTACTACTCATTATCCTCGATCGTTCCCTCGCACTCTGTTGCTCGGCCAATGAAGAACTACTTCGCAGAGCTTGCGCTGGACGGATTTGCTTTGCATAATCAGTATCTTTCCGACGCTTCACAACAGTAGTGTGCCTTGGCTTAAAACCACCCTTGCATTCTTTCTTCGTTTTAGTACGTCCGTTAGGGCTTTTCAATGCCAGTGTTTCTCTCACAGGTACCTTCGGTTTTGATTTGTTTGGCCCATTTGTTCCATCAACCTTTACCTTTGAATTTCGTGGCCTTCGTCGAGTCTTCTCCACCAGTACCCGATTACTGCTGAACCCTTTTTCCAAACTAAAGTTAAGTGGCACATGTTGGTTCTCATAACGCATCACCCTTCTCTGCATATCGATCTTGATGTCATGGTCAACCAAGAAATCCACTCCCAATATAACTTCATCAACAATCTCCGCCACAACAAATTTGTGCAGAACCATGACCTTCCCAATCAATACTTCACATATCACTTCTCCCTGAACTTGGTTATACTCGCCAGTGACCGTACGCAACATTGCTCCAGGTAACGGTTTCACTCTCCTGTTGACCAAGTCAGATCGGATCAAGGAATGAGATGCGCCCGTATCTACAGTCAGTATTCGTTCGTTGCCATCCACATTCTCTCTGACGGTAAGACTGCTCGATTTTGTACCAATTTGCGACACAGATATCACAGGGCATTCAGTAGCTGGATCTAGCTCTCTACCTCTTACTCGCTCTTGCTCATCTCCTCCAGCTTTTCGTTTACGCCCACCCACATTGTTGGAACTATTAAGGCCAAGATCGCAATGACGTGCAATGTGACCGGACTTCCCGCATTTGAAGCATTTGATAACATTTTCACTCCGCTTTTGCGATCCTTTCAGCGCCTCCAATATTGCGTCTACCCACTCTGGCCTTTCTACTTCCACACGGCGTGCTTTGAAAACTGGCTTACACAGAAGCGACGCTGTTTCCTGAATCAGGGCTTGTGACACCGTTTCTGCGAATGTTGGCTTTGGGTTCGCGTATGTGGCTCGCTTCGTTTCGACGTCCCGTATGCCATTTATAAAGCTCTGAATCTTCACTCTTTCCGTGTATTCCACGGGTGCATCCACATTTGCAAGATGAGCCAATCTTTCAATGTCAGAAGCAAACTCCTGCAAAGTCTCGTTAGCTTTTTGGTAGCGGTTTTGCAATTCTATTTGAAATATCTGTTTCCTGTGTTCGCTTCCGTATCGCCGTTCTACAGCAGCCATCAATGAGTCATAACTGTTCCGTTCGTACTCTGGAATAGTCTGCAAGATTTCGGCAGCTGGTCCTTTCAATGCTACGAAGAGTGCGGCAACTTTATCTTCCACATTCCAGTTGTTCACTGCTGCGGTCTTCTCAAACTGTAGCTTAAAGACCTGGAAAGGAACAGAACCGTCAAAGGATGGTGTTTTTACCTTTGGATTACTAGTTGAAACTGCTGGGCGATTTAGTTGCAACTGCTCGATACGTCCTCTCAAAGCATCCACCTCGGCCTCGATTTTTTCTTCAAACTGTAAAATTTTTGTATCTTGCGCCTCCAACTTCGAGGAAATACGTCCTTCTTGCACTTCCTGTTGAGCAGAGATCTGCGATGATATCTGTGCTGAAATTTGAGCCGACATATCGGATATCCGTGCCTCTTGTGCTTCCATCTTCGATGTAATCTGTGTCGACATATCTGACATACGCGTTTCTTGTGATTCCATCTGGGATACCATATACGTCTTCTGTTCTTCGAGCTGAGATGCCAGTTGAGATGTTATATTTGTCTTTTGCGATTCCAGTTGAGAAGTCACTGTCGATGTTTGAGCAGATATTGCAGCCAAAATCATGTTCAAGTCTGTGCTCGTAACTGTCTCTTCCATTTTTGTTGTTTCCTCGCCTTCAAGATGAAAGTCATACTCTTCCAGGTCAATTCCTTCTAATTCCATTGCCTCTCGTAGCCGTGCCTGAAGTTCGAGCTTAACGCCGCTTGTATTCAATCCACGGGCTTCCAACTCCTTCTTTAGTTGCTGGATCTTCAATTCACTGAACTTTGCCATGTCCTTGTTGTCCTCTGGAATTTATTCAACAATTCCTCTTCTGACACCAATTGTAACGAATTTTCTGCAAATCCTCTTATTTGCCCTTTTGCTAGGTTCGTATCGCTAAACTGTTGAATAAATAACTCCAATATTGAATAATGGAAAAATGGCCTTTATTAAAATACTTCACAATAACACTCAAACTGTGCAACGAATAGCTTGCTTAATAACCACACTGATTGATAGCTCAATTAAACTCTACTATTCAAAATAATACTGCTATTGCTCGCTAGATATCGTCTTAATTGCAACTGCTTGACAACTCAAATCAAACTGAATTACTTCTTACTCGCCTGCCCCGCTTTTATAGTTTACGCTGCATACTTCTAGGCTCTTCGATTTCCAGAACTTACTAGTTATTTTCGGCTACAAAATCGCCAGCCTCAACTACGTGCACAAATTATTGCTCTCTCTCTTGTGACAATTCAGATAAGATATATGCATGTGTTTGTGCATTGCCGCTCCGCTGCTCGTATACGTACATATGTGTAGACGCAATTATTTATTCGTTTATGTAGATACATAATGACTGAATTATTGATGTGAATGTTTGTAGTTTACAGTCTCTCGCGCATACATAGGCGTATAAGTAAATGCATCTGTGTGTGACATCTTTCGGCTGCCTTATATATGTGTATACATGATTTGATTATTGACGTAAATACTGCTTATCGTAGCCTTGGCATCGCCTTAGTGATGGTATAACTTAGTGATGTTAATATCCGTGACAATAATAACAAAGTTAAATAAAAATAATTCAGTCAATATAATTTAAGAACCCTACCATGGTCGTGAATACAAAACAACTGCTTGGAAGACTGATTTCATAAATTGGACAAAATCCGTTTATAACAAAACGAACTTACAGAAAGGATCAGATGCATTCTCGTACCCGATCCCAATCCCTAGCGCAAAATCTTGTCATTTTTGCCAATTTCAAAATGGTTGGAATAGACTTGGCTCTTGAGTATAGTTGCAACCATTCATCTTTACTGGATAGCAAGTCCATGAACGCTTCTATGATCATTATGAAGTGTAGTTTTTAACACAGGTAACAACATGTTCAGAAAGTTACAAAGTTCAGAAAGCTACAATTAAGCGTTGAAATTTATTTCAGCGTTTTATACTTCTAGCTAGTTCCAGTACTTAAGCTTTTTCCTTCATAATAAATAATTTTGCTTTTATTTTATTTGACAGATGATGGGAATATGCTTTTCTGAACGGTTGAATTTATAGAAATATCGAACAATGACAATAGCCATCATCTGGTGGCAAAAAGCCTGAGCCAGATAAATAATTTTGTATGTAAATGCAACAACAACGATTTGAGCCAGATAAATCCAGATAGAAGTCTGGTTCAATTTGTGAGCCAGATAATTTGTTAATTACATGTCTTTAGATTGGCAACGCTGCCTTTAATAAACCTACTTTTTCAAAAATAGATGTCGCTGCTTAGCCTTTCGCCGTATGAGTTAAATGAAAAACAGCGGCGACATCTGCATATCACATTTCACGTGTGCGAAAATATCACGACATCTGCTTCTCAAGTCTCTCAATGATCCAGAGCATTTCCGTGACTATTGAGCGTGCGCCGGAGCTGTAAAACTCACTAGATGACGGCAAACAGTCTTGATAGAATGAGTGCCATAATACCGAATGAAAATTCGTTCGATCAGTTCTTTCGACCACAGTCGAAGATCGAATTTGTCTCATAATAGGGGTCAGGGTGTTTTTGAAAAATATTTGATACGCCGTCGATATAATTTCTTTGTTGAATCCATGGCTCAACTATATGGTTGGCTCATCTCATCAGCTGATTTTATTTTTTTCATTTCACTAGAGTAGGGATTGTCAAAAGGAGATGGCGAACTCATTTCCATACATTCCATTCGCCTAACACCAACACGCAGATTTTGACAATCTGAACTAAAGTATTGTTGTTGCGTCCCGATCAGACAAATTTTCCGATCCAACCGCTGCTAGTCTCTCCAAATGAATCACCCTTCTATTTCGTTGTTTCCCAATTGTTTGTATGCGGTAGATGGCATCAGTGGTCCGATTCACAACTTTGTACGGGCCTTCCCCACTGCACCGAAATTTGGATGTAACACTTTTCCGCCGATGAGGGTTGTATAACATTACCAAATCTCCCTCCAAGAAACCTTCCGAATTGTTGTTCTCGTCGTACCTGTGTTTCGTCTTACTACTCATTATCCTGGTTCGTTGCCGCTCTGTTGTTTGGCCACTGGACCACTTCGAAGTGGTTCAGCTTGACGGATTGGCTTTGCATAATCATCGTATCGTTCTGACGTTTCACAACAGTAGTGCGCCCTGGCTTGAAGCCACCCTTGCATTCTTTCTGAAAAATTCTTTCCTTCGTTTTAGTGCTTTCATTTGAGTTTGTCAATGCCAGTGTTCTTTCCGCAAGTACATTCGGTATTGATTTGTGTGTTCCATTCGTTCCGCCAATCTTTGCCCGGTTTACTGCTGTTGACTTTTGTGGTCTTTGTCGAATCTCCTCCACCAGCACTCGCTTACTGCTGAGCGCCTTCTGAAAACTAAAGTTAAGTAGCACATCCTTGTTCTTATAGCGCATAATCCTTCTCCGCATATCGAACCTGATGCCACGGTCAACTAAGAAATCCACTCCCAATATGACTTCATCAACGATCTCTGCCACAACGAATTCGGGTAGAACCGTGACCTTTCCAATTGAGACTTCAATACCACTTCTCCTTGGACTTGGTTATACTCGCCAGTGACCGCAATCTTGCTCCAGGTAACGGTTTTACTCTCCTGTTGACCAAGTCAGATCGGATTAAGGAATGAGATGCTCCCGTATCTACAGTCAGTACATGCTCTTTGCCGTCCAGGTTTCCTCTGACGGTAAGACTGCTCGATTTTCTTCCGATTTGTGATACAGATAACACAGGACATTCCATAGCTGGGGCAAGTTCTCGATCTTTACATCTTACTCGCTCTTGCTTATCTCCTCCAGCTTTGTGCTTAAGACCACCCATGCTGTTGGAACCACTAGCCTCAAGACCGCAATGATGTGCAATGTGACCTGGCTTCCCGCATTTGATTACTGTGTTACTCCTCTTTTGCAATCCTTTCAGTGCCACCAATATTGTGTCCACCCAGCCTGGTCTTTCTAACCTCGAGTAGTGTTGTGGCTCAAATCTAGTTTTTTGGCAGTATACGATAGAACATATTATCAGTTTGGAAACAGATAGAACTTAATAAGTGGAGTCTGTTTACTTTTCTCCATATTTATTCATTAACAATTAAGAAAGGCTAAGTTCGGGTGTAACCGAACATTTCGTACTCAGCTGCCAAATTAAAGCTTGCAAAACTTTTAAATTACTATTTACTTAATTAGTGCTTAACCGTTTAAACGGTTATGGCCGTCCAACAAAGCGCGCCAGTCGCTCCTTCTCTCTGCCAACCGGCGCCAATTGGTCGCACCAAGGTAGTTTAAATCGTTTTCCACCTGGTCCTTCCAGCGGAGTGGGGGCCGCCCTCTACCTCTGCTTCCATAGGCGGGTTCCGATAGAAACACTCTCTTGGCCGGAGCGTCATCTTTTCCTTTAAAAGTGGGCGGTGTCACGCCCATTGTCCAAAATTTTAATAATTTTCTATTCTGCGTAATAAGTTCAACCCACCTACCAAGTTTCATCGCTTTATCTGTCTTTGGTAATGAATTATCGCACTTTTTCGGTTTTTCGAAATTTTCGATATCGAAAAAGTGGGCGTGGTTATAGTCGGATTTTGTTCATTTTAAATAGAGATCTGAGATGAGTTCCCAGGAACTTACATACTACATTTCATTAAGATACCTCAAAATTTACTCAAGTTATCGTGTTTACGGACAGACGGATGGACGGACGGACATGGCTAAATGAATTTCCTTTTTCGCCCAGATCATTGTGATATATGGAAGTCTATATCTATCTCGATTAGTTTATGCCGTTACGAGGTACCGTTATGCGAGCAAAATTAATATACTCTGTAAGCTCTGCTCAGCTGAGTATAAAAATACTTTAACCGTTTTGATATTGCAGTTTAGTTCAGTTGTACAAATATATAAACAGTGCTGCTCAACATTTTTTATATGGAAGTGCGAATCACAATACATGTACAAAATTGTATGTGGACTGAAACTTTGTTTGTATTTAAAAAAATATATTTAAAAATTTTAATTTTTTGAGGTAGGAAAAAGTTGAATATTTGGTTTCAAGTTACAAAATATTTGCTTAAAATATTACGTCAATATTCAAATTATGGAGGAATTTTCAAATTTCTTCAGCTCACATACATATGTAGTTAAATCCACACTGCAAAAATTGTTGGAGCATGTGGTGCATGTGTGTTTAATTTACGGCGACCATTTTTCTAATTTTAAAACTTGCTTTGTTTATGATTTGAATCATAAAGGAACTTTTAAAATTACAACTGAAAATTCAGTTCGACTTGTGAATCACAAAAGCGACATTACATATTTGGGGCCATTAGTGCGAGCAAAGCCGCCGGTAAAGGCTAGTTTATCCTAAAACGCTTAATAATTTGAACATAATAAGAACGGTGGCAGCCCTATTTCCACAAATATTCTCTCTTTATCAATCTTACGTGTGTTTGTATATTATTCTCTTCCTTTGTTCTTCGCCCCACATACCTGCACTTGATCGTCCCTCACCTAGCACTTAAATGTGCAAAGCGTGCCCGTATGAGCAAAAGGCTCATACGAGCCGTTTTGCCCATCGCTGATGTAGATATACACGCAACAGAAGACATCATTGAGTTTGAAGACGAAAATTGTGTATCTACGAAGTACAAAGTCAAGCATTTGGACCCATTTTGACAAAATCAGTAATACTATTGCAAAAAATGTTATACAACTAGTGGTAATACGTGCAAATTTAGATTCACATAGCTCGCCAAATAAGATTTAAATTACCATCGCGGACAACTTTGAAGAGTGTGTTTTATGATCGTTTCGAAGTTATGAAGAAAATATTACATATATATATATTAGGCCGGGTCGATTTTTGGGGAGTCAAAAAAATCGCCCATTCCTCTGTGAGAATCATATTCTAGGGATCAAAATAAAAAACTTTGCCGAAGGAACCATACCTCTAAAACGAATTCTGATCTTCTCCCCCCCGCCCCCCCTTTGGGTCGTAGGAGCAAATTTTGAAAAATCCCACTTTGAAATGCCTATATTTTTGCTTTTTGGAGTTTATTTTTCTCTTTAGAAATTTATTTAGTCAGAACATATGTAAATGAAAAAATGGATTTAACTTAGTAATAGAAAAGAAATTAAAAAAAATTATTAGAAATTAGCGTTTTTACAACCCCCTTTTAAAACCAAGGCATCACTGTGATGCATTTGCATGTCGTAAACATAGTTGTGTATGTTTTTTATTCAACCGTTTTAAAAAATGAAGGTATCACTGTGACACAATTGCAGATCGTAAAATTGCTTGTGTTGTTTTTTTTTAAGCCACCACAAGACACAGCAGGTAGAATTGAAATTGCCCCTACCGAAAAGTTCGACCCGAATGGGGGGACATCAGAATTCGTTTTAGAGGTAAGGTTCCTTAGGCAAAGTTTCTTATTTTGATCCCTAGAATACGATTTTCACAGAGCAATGATAATATATATACATGCATATATTACATGTATATATTATATTTACATAAATGTCTGACATATACCTGATATTGCTTTTAAATTGAGTAAGCGCTTTTCACTATAACAAAAAATTCCATATATATCGCGATATATCGATACCCTCCCTCTTAAATATCGAAAATATCGAGTATGCCGAATATCGATATTTTTGCAGCTCTACTTTAGCCCCAAATTTTTGTGGGAACATATTCTATATACATATATCGTCGGAATTTGGTTTTCAATAATCATACTAAAAGTGAATATGGAGATTTCCGCGAATGGTGCAAATGGAAATTGAATCTGAAAACTTTTGAAATGCTTAATTAGAGGGCTCCGCGTGGTTTGCTTTAAATTTGTGTTCAAATTTACATACATATATTAGCAACAGAAATTACTGAGGTGCTGAACTACCATTTGAATTTAATAAAATGTTTAACAAGTAAATGATAGGCATGGTTACTTAACGGTTCCCCCACTTCCAGTCAAAAAATGTCTCACAACCAAAAAAAAAAATAGATATACCAAATTGAAATAAAAAATCACAGAAATTACACAGTAAGGAGAATCTCTAGTTCAAAATAAGTGCATTTCTACTGCATTCTGAACCACTAATAGTTCCCCATTTACCTCTTTTACATGTTTTCAACTGGCGAATTTAATATGGCGATGTCCTAGGCGGTGAAAATTGTACCCGCTGCATTAACTTTTCACTAGTTCCTAACTATGTACAAATTTCTTTTTGGTACGTTTTCTATAGTATAGGTGGAATAGTGTTGAGAAAGAGGCATACTCATATGTAGACGCAGCTCGTTAAAGATGGTAGCAGTTTTATTGTCGATTTTATAACTGAAAATCTAGCTATTAACCAACTAATACTTATTTGGCACTCTAGGTCTAGTTCTGAACCAGAATTTTGTATCACTAGTTACTGACTCCCCCCTTGAGGGTAATTAACTGATATCATATGAAGTTAGAATATGCTCCGCTTGTTTTGGTACAGTCTTGCTTATATGCTTTGGTCATATGCCTTATATATTACAGCTGCGCGGTCAATTATCTGTTTCAATTTTATTTATAAACTAGCTTTACCCGGCGTACGTTGTAACGCCCGAGATCGAATGAATGTTGCGTTATTTTTTCTGTTTTGTTTGTTGATAATTTAATTTATTGTTCTGTAAATTAAATTGAATTTTGTACGCATATTTGGTGAAATTTTCTGTTAAAACATTTTATTATTGTATCTTATTGTAATGCATGTGGGTACACAATAGTTTTGGTTTATTCGTTCGGTGCAAAGATAAATAAATTGTTTGGTGTTCCAACTCTAGAGCAAGCAACATATAGCTGGCCATGGGAAAAGCACGGACTCTCTAAATTTAAACCTGCAACAGTAAGCGATTGTCCTTGGGCTTTGTTGATTGTAATTGCAAAAGCAAGGCGTACGGGAAACTGTAAGCGCTTAAAATTGAATGGCAAATCTGTAGGAATCATTGGGATCCGTTATATGAGCACATCTTCACCTTTGCTTTTATCGCTGATGATTGTTGCTTCGATTTCATTCGCCATTAATTTCTAAATGTAAAGTTTGGTTCCACTGCACAATTTTGGTGGGGGTAAGATCCGAAGAAGCATGATTGGTGAGCCAATTTTCAAAGTATATGCACAGGCATTCCAGGTGGTTCTAAAGAGTTGATAAATTCAATTCGATAATTCAAAATTTTATCTTCATCTGTAACTGTGTCGATCGATTTATATTTCGCCACTTCACCAGGAAATTGGTTTTGAATGCGATCATTGATTTTGTTAACATGATCATTTTTGGGAGCTAAGGTAGTTCCTTCGCATAGCCAAAAAACAAAAACATTTAAATTTAAAATCCTTAATTCTGAAATATGAAAAACCTTCGTCTTGATCGAAGGAACCTATCGCCAAAATTTGGTGATGATTGAAGTATGGGAAATACGTGTCCATAGGGAACATACACACAGAATTAGATTTTTATAGAAGATGTAGATAGACTGAAGCTAACAAATTTTTTTAACGGCGGCAGATTACTAAACGTCCAAAAGGCATAACAGCCAAACTCAACAATGCAGTCAAAATATAGGTGTTAAAATAACTTACGTTTGTACGGCAGCCATAGTTCTGAAAAAGGATAGGTTAGGACTTGACGTCATATAGCTCCCTTCCACTTTTCATTATCCTACAATTACTACATCCAGATATATGCAGTATTATATATTCCATTTGTATGGGATGTGCCACGGCCCCCTTTTCCCAATTCCACATATTCTTGGTGGTGTTAGGGATTGACCTCATATAACTCCTTGCTGAATTTGAATGTTCTGGCATGTATACCTTCAAAGTTATGCAGTCCCAAAGATTCCATTTGTATGGGAGGTGCCACGCCCCTTTTATATATTAATTAATTTTAGTCTAAAAACTTCCCGTTGATCGAAGGAATCTACAGCCAAAATTTGGTGATGATTGAAGTATGGGAAATACGTGTCCATAGGTAACATACACACGGAATTTGATTTTTATATATACTTATAGATCAATTTTGATTAACAATTTTTTTCATTGCTATAATATTTTTGAATAATTTTTAGTTGACAAATTGTTAGTGTACATTTTTTATCATACATAAGCAGTGTTGCCATTTTGGTGCTTTTGGAGCCAGATCTAGCCCTTTTTTGGCGTTTAGCGCCAAAAATTCCGATATAGCCCCTAGCTCTTTTTTTGGCCCTTTTTAAAATGCTTGCCCCTTTTTGGCTCCAAATCTATTTCGGCAATACGTATTGTGAAATTTGTAATGTGTTTTATATGTGTCGAAGTTTTGTTTTATTTGTTTCGTTATGAATGATATTGCAACTCGGTACTCAACTGATAACAAAAACATTAATCGATAAACTATGTCATGAGGTTGTACATTTGCTTTTCCAGCTTGTGCAACAGCATAGTGTCACCTTCTAAGAGTTTCGACCCTTTAACTTCAGATTATAATAAGTTTTTGTCTCGCGTACTTCATTTTCATTATACCTTTGAAGAATATGTACGAACTAAAAAAGAAGATAAATGTATAGACGAAGTTATTGAAAGAAAGATACGTAATATATGTCGCGACTTCTTAAATTAACAGAGCAATTAAGGCAACGCTTGCCGCAAAGTACAGAAACGCTTAGCAAAATAGATTTCTTTTCAGTTGAAAACACATTGAGAATTGTGAAACCTCCATTGTTTTCATATTTCACAAATGAGAAAAAAATCTAGCACTGATAAAATAACTAGGTTAGAAATGCAGTGGAAGAATATCTATCTCCAAAATTGGAAAAAATGTGACTTCAACTTTAAGTTTTTGGTTTGAGGTTAAAGAGTTTAAGAACGCGGTAAAAGATACCCCTTTCCAAGAGCTTGTCGATTTTGTGCTTACACATCTTTTGCTGCCAATAAGTAATGCTGGCAACTCCAGCAGAACCAAAGAGCGTTTTCAAACATGAGTTTAATTAAGAGCAAACACAGAAACAAAATGAATTTAGTTATGTTGATTTCGCTTCTGACAATAAGAAGAGGTCTTAAACGGCTGAATAAATGCTGTCATGACTTTGAAGTAAACAACGATCTCTTACAATTTATTAAACACAAAAATTTTCATAAATGTAGCAATAATAATAATTCATCTTCTAAGGACGAAATCATAGATTTGATAAACTGAATATCGCACACGTGTATTTTAATGGTGATTCGACCACACGTAGGACGTTAAAAATTTAATAAAAATATTGGAAAAAAATTATATTAATTTTCATCGGCCAACATTTTGGCAAGTCGTAATTTTGGCGAATCTACAGCCGTGCCGTCATTGTAGTAGTGTGAGAAATACTTCTTACTTTTTAATGATACCTTACCGCCAAATGGCAAAACAAAAGTTAAAAAAGAAAACGTCTTTTTGTTATTAAAAAATATAAAATGAACTATTTTTGAACAGTATTATTTATGTACCTCTGTTGTACCTTATTTTTATTTTTTTTTTTTGTTGTGAGTTTGCTGTACATTTTTATACTCAGTTGAGCAGAGCTCACAGAGTATATTAACTTTGATTGGATAACGGTTGGTTGTACATGTATAAAGGAATCGAGATAGATATAGACTTCCATATATCAAAATCATCAGTATCGAAAAAAAATTCGATTGAGCCATGTCCGTCCGTCCGTCTGTCCGTTAACACGATAACTTGAGTAAATTTTGAGGTATCTTGATGAAATTTGGTATGTAGGTTCCTGGGCACTCATCTCAGATCGCTATTTAAAATGAACGATATCGGACAATAACCACGCCCACTTTTTCGATATAGAAAATTTAGAAAAATCGAAAAAGTGCGATAATTCCTTACCAAATACGGATAAAGCGATGAAACTTGGTAGGTGAGTTCAGCTTATGACGCAGAATAGAAAAATAGTAAAATTTTGGACAATGGGCGTGGCACCGCCCACTTTTTAAAGAAGGTAATTTAGAAGTTTTGCAAGCTGTAATTTGGCAGTCGTTGAAGATATCATGATGAAATTTGGCAGGAACGTTACACTTATTAATATATGCCTATTTAATAAAAATTAGCAAAATCGGAGAACGACCACGCCCACTTTTTAAAAAAAAATTTTTTTTAATTCAAATTTTAAAAGAAAAGTTAATATCTTTACAGTATATAAGTAAATTATGTCAACATTCAACTCCAGTAATGATATAGTGCAACAAAATACAAAAATAAAAGAAATTTTCAAAATGGGCGTAGCTCCGCCCTTTTTCATTTAATTTGTCTAGGATACTTTTAATGCCATAAGTCGAACAAAAATTTACCAATCCTTGTGAAATTTGGTAGAGGCTTAGATTCTAGGACGATAACTGTTTTCTGTGAAAAAGGGCGAAATCGGTTGAAGCCACGCCCAGTTTTTATACACAGTCGACCGTCTGTCCTTCCGCTCGGCCGTTAACACGATAACTTGAGCAAAAATCGATATATCTTTACTAAACTCAGTTGACGTACTTATCTGAACTCACTTTGTATTGGTGTAAAAAATGGCCGAAATCCGACTATGACCACGCCCACTTTTTCGATATCGAAAATTACGAAAAATGCAAAAAATGCCATAATTATATACCAAATACGAAAAAAGGGATGAAACATGGTAATTGTATTGGTCTATTGACGCAAGATATAACTTTAGAAAAACTTGGTAAAATGGGTGTGACACCTACCATATTAAGTAGAAGAAAATGAAAAAGTTTTGCAGGGCGAAATCAAAAGCCCTTGGAATCTTGGAAGGAATACTGTTCGTGGTATTACATATATAAATAAATTAGCGGTACCCGAAATATGATGTTCTGGATCACCCTGGTCCACATTCTGGTCGATATCTCGAAAACGCCTTCACATATACAACTAAGGGCCACTCCCTTTTAAAACCCACATTAATACCTTAAATTTGATACCCATATCGTACAAACACATTCTAGAGTCACCCCTGGTCCACGTTTATGGCGATATCTCGAAAAGGCGTCCACATATAGAACTAAGGCCCACTCCTTTTTAAAATACTAATTAACACCTTTAATTTGATACCCATATCGTACAAACAAATTCTAGAGTCGCCCCTGGCCCACCTTTATGGCGATATTTCGAAAAGGCGTCCACCTTAAGAACTAAGGCCCACGCCCTTTTAAAATACTCATTAACACCTTTCATTTGATACCCATATCGTACAAACAAATTCTAGAGTCACCCCTGGTCCACGTTTATGGCGATATCTCGAAAAGGCATCCACCTATAGAACTAAGGCCCACGCCCTTTTAAAATACTCATTAACACCTTTCATTTGATACCCATATAGTACAAACAAATTCTAGAGTCACCCCTGGTCCACCTTTATGGCGATATTTCGAAAAGGCGTCCACCTATAGAACTAAGGACCACGCCCTTTTAAAATACTCATTAACACCTTTCATTTGATACCCATATCGTACAAACAAATTCTAAAGTCACCCCTGGTCCACCTTTATGGCGATATCTCGAAAAGGCGTCCACCTATAGAACTAAGGCCCACGCCCTTTTAAAATACACATCAACACCTTTCATTTGATACCCATATTGTACAAACGCATTCTAAAGTCAACCCTGGTCCACTTTTATAACGATATTCCGAAAAGGCGTCCACCTATAGAACTAAGGCCCACTCCCTTTCAAAATACTCATTAAAACCTTTCATTTGATACCCATATAGTACAAACAAATTCTAGAGTCACCCCTGATCCATCTTTATGGCGATATCTCGAAACGGCGTCCATCTATAGAACTTAGGCCCACGCCCTTTTAAAATACTCATTAATACCTTTCATTTGATACCCATATCGTACAAAATAAATTCTAGAGTCACCCCTGGTCCACCTTTATGGCGATATCTCGAAACGGCGTCCATCTATAGAACTTAGGCCCACGCCCTTTTAAAATACTCATTAATACCTTTCATTTGATACTGATATCGTACAAAATAAATTCTAGAGTCACCCCTGGTCCACCTTTATGACGATATCTCGAAACGGCGTCCATCTATAGAACTTAGGCCCACGCCCTTTTAAAATACTCATTAATACCTTTCATTTGATACCCATATAGTACAAACAAATTCTAGAGTCAGGCCTGGTCCACCTTTATGGCGATATCCCTAAATGGCGTCGATCTATAGAACTATGGTCCACTTCCTCTTAAAATACTCTTTAATACCTTCCATTTGATACACATGTCATACAAACACATTCCAGGGTTACCCTAGGTTCTTTTTACAACATGGTGATTTTCCCTTACTTTGTCTCCACAGCTCTCAACTGAGTATGTAATGTTCGGTTACACCCGAACTTAGCCTTCCTTACTTGTTTATAACTTTGTTTAAGTTTGCGAATAAATAATTGCGTCTACACATATGTACGTATACGAGCGCGGAGCGGCAATGCACAAACACATGCATATATCTTATCTCAGTTGTCACAAGAGAGGGCAATAATTTTTGCACGTAGTTGTGGCTGGCGATTTTGTAGCCGAAACTAACTAGTAAGTTCTGGAAATCGAAGAGCCTAGAAGTATGCAGCGTAAACTATAAAAGCGGGGCAGGCGAGTAAGCAGGAATTCAGTTTGAGTTGAGCAATCAATCAGTTATTGATTAAGCACGCGATCTGGCGGCCAATAGTAGAGTTTGATTTGAGTTGTCAAGCAGTTACGACTAAGACGATATCTAGCGAGCAATAAATAGCAGTATTATTTTGAATAGTGGAGTTTCATTTGAGCTATCAGTTTGGTTACCCTACAAAAACGCTGATAGTTTTACTAATACACTCACACTTGTAATTGACAATGCTGATCCTGCGATGACGTAAACATTGATACTCAAATTTATGTATGTTCCTTTGTTCGCTCACGCATGTCCGCATGTACCCAACGACAGCCTATAATCATGAAAAAGGACTCAAACTGGGAAAGCTTCGGACACCTGGTACAGAACAAAAGAACATACAGCAGATACCATTATGCATGTGAGACAGATACATAATTCTCAACGGAATTTTATGTATGCGAGAACAGTTTATCCGATTTAATCATGCTGTCACTACTGACTGTCATATGACAATTAAATGATTATCACGGTTGTTTTGTTATTTTTTAAATTCCGCCATTTTCAACCGACGAAAACCATATAAAAAATAAGTTTAAAAAATGAAAAAGAGAGCATTTCAAAGCTCCATGCCAAAAGAAAAAAAAAATCGAAAATAATATTTAAAAATGAGGAAAGCGCTCTTCTGTTGTTTTGTTATTTTCTGAATTTAAAGTAAACATTCTGAACTCGAATTCTTATAAAACTATTTATTTTAAACAAATAAGAAACACGTATGCTTTTATCACGTACAAAATTAAAAACGTAATGAAATAAAGTAAATAAAAAGCAAAAAGCATTGTTTCATTTTTGGCGGAATATAACAATGGTCATTTATGATAGTATAACAGTCAAACCTGATATCTACAGTAAACTATCATTTATGACACTTTTTGATAGTGAGAGTGTCAGCACTGATCCAGGAAAATGAATGAGAGTGAGCAGTACGGCTATATACTTAATCAGTAGGCCATGTTGGTGTATAAGAAGGAGACGAAAACTCACACGTACATAGTTGTTTACATCACATTTGTGCAAGTTCCCTTAAGTTTGTGATAGAAAGTTTGTATGAGGCGCTGATCGTTAGGTTGACATTGCTGACAATCAGATGATAGTCATATGATAGTCAGTATTCTTGTAGGGTCATTAAGCTATTCGTTGCACAGTTTGAGTGTTATTGTGAAGTATTTTAATAAAGGCCATTTTTCCATTATTCAATATTGGAGTTATTTATTCAACAGTTTAGCGATACGAACCTAGCAAAAGGGCAAATAAGAGCAATTTGCAGCAAATTCGTTACAATATTTACTAATTACACTGGTCAACGGCCAAAATTTACCAGAGACGCCGTTATGGGAAAGACGAAAAAATTTGCTATAAATGCATCATACATTGTTTTTTGCTCAACCAGATAGTTTTCGAGATATTAGCTTATCATTTCAGATTTTTGTTTTTTTTTTTTATGAAAAAATATGAAAAAAATTACTCTTTGCGAGGGCAGCATTCCAAAAGCATAACTTTTTTTCCAGATATGTTTTCTTTGCGTAAAGCTATGTTTAATTAGAAAAAAGATAAGCTATCATCGAAGAAAAGCGATGCAAAACTACGTAAGTTATAAGCGATCAAATAAAAATACCCAGGTTGCCTAATTTCAACGTATACCTTAAAACGTATGTATGGTATAAAGAAGAGTGAAATATCTAGCTATGCTCTGTTTCTATTTAGTTAAAAGTTCAATTTATGAATGAAGTTACCCATATTTAAAATTTTTTTTTAAATTTATTTATGTTTATACTATATTCTAACAATCTTTATCTTAATTTGATTTTACTATGTAGTCGAAATAATTATGTGTTCGACTTTGACGCTTATTCAGTTTAGGATCGGTTTATCTTATGAGAAACCAGCAGTAATCACCCATCATTGCGACCTCCCAGAATCCTTGATATCGATTTTCAATTATTTCATTTGCTGATGAAACCTTTCGCCATGTTCGTCACTTTCGTCGCCAAGAATTGCCGGAAAAAAGCTCAAATGTGAGTGTAGAAAGTGAATTTTTAAGGACATATTTACGCCTGAAAAGAAAATATTAGTGAGGTAAACAAGTTATAGAATTATGGGAAATTAATTTTAATAAGCCTTTAATATTTATCCATTTTCGCATAATTATTGATTAAGTCGTTCACTATCTGCTCGTAGTTAGGGCTTTTGTGTCTACCGAGAAAAGAAGCAACGACCTTTTCAAAGGATTCCCACGCTGCTGCCTCAACTGGTGAGAGTAGTCCTTTGAATTGATTATTGTTGATCAACTTTTTTATTTGTGGTCCAACAAAAATACCTTCCCTTATCTTGGCTTGAGAAATATCTGGAAAAATTGTTTTCAAATAGTCGAATGCTTCGCCTTCTTTGTCCAAAGCTTAAACAAAGTTTTTAATGAGACCGGGCTTGATGTGTAAGGGTGGAAGTATCATTTTCTCTTTCTTGAGAAGAGGGGTGTATTTGATGTATCAACACCAACGGTAAACTCGACTCGCATAGCATTGCAACGACTTTGAGATCAGAACATATTTTCCAATCATGCTCTTCATATTTGATAAATTTGAGTAGTTTTTGCATTTCCTCGTAGGTTTCCTTTGTATTTATTGCATGTGCGATCGGGATAGAAGGCTTTTTGTTACCAATATGCAATAATACAGCCTTCAAACTCAGTTTATTGCTGTCTATGAACAATCGCCACTCTTTTGAATCATATGTTTGACCAAACTCTTTGAATAAACCAGGAATATCGTTGCAGTAGCATATACTGTCTTTCTTGGTATAGTGTTTGGAAAATGGTTCCTGACGAGTTCTACAATATATCACCTTAACATCGGATGACACAAATTTAAATTGTTACATACGAGAAGTGTGGATCTCGGCCTTTTCCTTGGGTAGTTCCAAATCTCTTATCCAATCATTAAGTTGTGCTTGTGACAGAACGTTTCTCTCGTTTCCCATGCGAAATTCAGTACAATTTGATTCCCAGCACTCAGATATTACTGTTGACAATGGAACTGGATCCGCAACTTCCGTTGAATGTAGTACTGGTAATGTCACTGTAGGTACGCTGGCATAGCTTACTCTTCTTGATCTTCCAACGCCAAGTACTTTTGTTTGACAAATATAACACTCTATTGAATGGCCACACATGAAACAGAATATATCTGGATCGTTATTACACTCAAATTCTCGCGTCCTTTTACTCATTTTATTTTTTTTAATAAATCATGGTTTTGAAATTTGACTTATGAACTGAACTATCTCTGGCGAGCCTTGCAGATGTTATGAAGTTTCAAGGCGCATTAACTCATATTTATACTCGGAACAAGAATAAAATTGAAAAAATCAAATCTTACCTAGACAGAAAGGTTCCTTTTTATATGAAGCCGGGAAAAGAAAATACTACCTGCTTTAGATGTAGGCTTTAAAAATTTTCTGTGTCTTATAATTTTGAAAATCTACCTGCATACTTACCCATAAGTGACGGAAAAACATGTTTATAACTACATGCCTACAGCAGGTTTCGAACCCAATCACTCTTCCTTTCGATGCAACCACTCTACCTACTATACAACAATTCGAGTATTAAAAGTACTATTTGATTTATTTAAAGAAAAAGTATTATCATTGTTATGGTGTTATTCGTTTATCCGGATAATGTCCCATTTGCACTTTATACCTTTAATATATGTATGTTTACATACATTGAAGTTGCGCAACCTGGGTATTTTTATTTGATCGCTTATAAGTTACGTAGTTTTGCATTCATTTTCTTCGATGATAGCTTATCTTTTTTCTAATTAAACAGAGCTTTACGTACAGAAAGATATCTGGAAAAAAAGTTGTAGTTATGGAATGCTGCCCTCGCAAAGAGTATTTTTTTCATAGTTTTTCATAAAAAAAAAAAAAAAAAAATCTGAAATGATAAGCTAATATCTCGAAAACTATCTGGTTGAGCAAAAAACAATGTATGATGCATTTATAACTAAATAGTTAGTTTAGCGCTAAACGACTAACACACACGACAATATAAAATTGATACACCTTAAAGTCGTTTAAACAATATATTTATTGTTTTTGTCTTTATTAAATAAAAATACAAGAGCAAAACAATTGTTTCGACACATACGTAGTGTCTTCATCAGTTGCTACGATCAACTAACCAAAACAAAATAAAAATAAACAAAGTAAGCTTAACTAAATCAAACAAACGAATTAAGAAAAAGCTAATACAATGTAACAAGTTAAAGAGTGTTACAAGAACAAAAAACAAAGTAATTATATATGTCTGTATGTATAACAATAAACGGAACCATCAAACATTACTGAACAGCTGCGAATAGACTCGACTACAGTGGGCCTGTATCACGATTTACCGAGTCACTTTTGTTTACATATATATGTAAAGATTCTAGAATATTTAATCTGCTATTATTTGTTTCTGCTTTTATTAATTGACAATCGTCTTCGCTTATTCGGTGCCTATTCGATAAAGCATGTTCAGCGATTCCACTTCTCGGGTAAATATTCTTTATATATTTTAAATGCTCATTTAACCGAATTCGTACAGTGCGGGACGACTAACCAATGTACTTAGCGCCGCATATATTCCCATCGTCGTTTTTCTGCGAGCACGTTATTGAATACACGCCCGGCTTGTCCAAATTTTCACATCTGTCCTTCGTTGTTTTCAATAGGGATTTTAACTTTGTTGTTGTTTTTGGGGCCAACATTACATTTACTTGCCTATAAAGTTTTTGTAAGTCATTAAAGCTGTTTGGATCATAAGTCATGCTACACCAAGTCTTCTTATCATCCACGCCCACTGTGTCAAAAATGAACTACTCTCCCTTCGTTCCTTTTTGTTGTGGTGCCTTTTAATTATTTGCAATATTATATTGGAGCTGGAGCGATTGGATTGCAGATACGTTGACGATTGCTTTATTATTATGGAGAGGGAAAAAATCGAAGAAACCCTGACTCTATTCAATTCAAAAAATAATGAAATACAGTTCACATGTGAATATGAATCCAATAATGAGCTACCGTTTTTGGACCTAAAAATAAAACGAGATATCGATGGGAATATCGAATTCGATATATATGGGAAGCCCACCTCGACTGATCGATTTATTCCGATTGAGTCCAATCACCACCTTTCCCACAAATTAGCCGCTTTCAATTCTATGGCTCACCGGCTAGTTAATGTGCCGCTCAGTGATTCGGCATACAAAAAAGAAAAGAAAAAAATCGTGAGCATCGCGAAAACAAATGGTTATAGCTCCAGCATTATATTGCAAATAATTAAAAAGCACCACAACAAAAAGGAACGAAGGGAGAGTAGTTCATTTTTTGACACAGTGGGCGTGGATGATAAGAAGACTTGGTGTAGCATGACTTATGATCCAAACAGCTTTAATGACTTACAAAAACTTTATAGGCAAGTAAATGTAATGTTGGCCCCAAAAACAACAACAAAGTTAAAATCCCTATTGAAAACAACGAAGGACAGATGTGAAAATTTGGACAAGCCGGGCGTGTATTCAATAACGTGCTCGCAGAAAAACGACGATGGGAATATATGCGGCGCTAAGTACATTGGTTAGTCGTCCCGCACTGTACGAATTCGGTTAAATGAGCATTTAAAATATATAAAGAATATTGACCCGAGAAGTGGAATCGCTGAACATGCTTTATCGAATAGGCACCGAATAAGCGAAGACGATTGTCAATTAATAAAAGCAGAAACAAATAATAGCAGATTAAATATTCTAGAATCTTTACATATATATGTAAACAAAAGTGACTCGGTAAATCGTGATACAGGCCCACTGTATTCGAGTCTATTCGCAGCTCTTCAGTAATGTTTGATGGTTCCGTTTATTGTTATACATAAAGACATATATAATTACTTTGGTTTTTGTTCTTGTAACTCTCTTTAACTTTTTACATTGTATTAGCTTTTTCTAAATTCGTTTGTTTGATTTAGTTAAGCTTACTTTGTTTATTTTTATTTTGTTTTGGTTAGTTGATCGTAGCAACCATTGTTTACTATATAGTTTGACAGCTTAAGTAGAGGTTTTGTTGCGAATAGAGTGGAAGGCAGTGGACTAGGCAGTCGAATGTCATATAATGAAGGAATGGTGTTCGGATATTTTTCAAAGTTAAAAAAAAAAATGATAAAAGCTTTAATATAAATAAAACTATTATTTTAATAACAACAAAAACGCCATATATATTCTGTATACATAAATTTGTAAGGATTATCTCACTTTAAATTTTGAATTAAATAATCTGAAGTTTTTTTTTGAAACTGAGTCGAGAACTGTGCGTGTGAATGTGCGAATTTTCACCGATCAGCTGTTAGTAGCGCTACTTGGTAAAATTTACAATGGTAGCAACTGACGAAGACACTACGTATGTGTCGAAACAATTGTTTTGCTCTTGTATTTTTATTTAATAAAGACAAAAATAATAAATATATTGTTTAAACGACTTTAAGGTGTATCAATTTTATATTGTCGTGGATGCATTTATAGCAAATTTTATCTTCTTTTTTGCAATTGCTTGACCCTTTCGCGAGATATACGTAATTAAAGGGAGCCATCTTTTTGGTTTTTTCGAATAACGGTAAATTGCAAATATCTCAAAAACGGTACCACAGAATCAAAAATGAACACAATTGTCGAAATCGGGGGCTGATTTTACATACGAATTTCATAAGGGCGTTTCTGGTAAAGAGAAAAAGTTGAAATTCGTGGTCCGGTTTATCTATAAATCAATAGGGAGGTTTATTAAGCACCTATACAAATTACTAGCAAATTTTGTTTTGAAAACTTCCACAAATAACATTTCGGTGGAATATAAATATTTGTATTGAATTTGTTAAGTGTTTGTTCATCTGATTTATTAATTACACTGTGCAACAGCCGGCTGGGTATTGCACCAAACCCACTTTTTTGTATAGATTGAGGCTTATGTAGACAAAGTACTATCTCCGGTTTTCGAAGTTAGCCTCCAAAAAATAGATATCGGCTTTCGAAGTCCGAAATTCTACATTTCGAAATTTTATTTTTTTATACTCAGCTGAGCAGAGCTCACAGAGTATATTGACTTTGATTGGATAACGGTTGTACAGATATAAAGAAATCGAGATAGATATAGACTTCCATACATCAAAATCATCAGTATCGAAAAAAAATTTTTTTGAGCCATGTCCGACCGTCCGTCTGTCCGTTAACACGATAACTTGAGTAAATTTTGAGGTATCTTTATGACATTTGGTATGTAGGTTCCTGGGAACTCATCTCAGATCTATATTTAAAATGAACGATATCGGATTATAACCATAACCCACTTTTTCGATATCGAAAAACCGAAAAAGTGCGATAATTCAATACCAAAGACGGATAAAGCGATGCAACTTGGTAGGTGCGTTGACCTTATGACGCAGAATAGAAATTTAGTAAAATTTTGGACAATGGGCGTGGCACCGCCTACTTTTAAAAGAAGTGAATTTAAAAATTTTGCAAGCTATAATTTGGCAGTCGTTGAAGATATCATGATGAAATTTGGCAGGAACGTTACTCCTATTACTATATGTCTGCTTACTAAAAATTAGCAAAATCGGAGAATGACCACGCCCACTTTAAAAAAAAAATTTTTTAAGTCAAATTTTAACAAAAAATTTAATATCTTTACAGTATATAAATAAATTATGTCAACATTCAACTCCAGTAATGATATGGTGCAACAAAATACAAAAATAAAAGAAAGTTTCAAAACGGGCGTGGCTCCGCCCGTTTTCATTTGTCTAGGATACTTTTAATGCCATAAGTCGAACAAAAATTTAACAATACTTGTGAAATTTGGTAGGGGCTTAGATTCTAGGACGATAACTGTTTTCTGTGAAAAAGGGCGAAATCGGTTGAAGGCACGCCCAGTTTTTATACACAGTCGACCGTCTGTCCTTCCGCTCCGCCGTTAACACGATAATTTGAGCAAAAATCGATATATCTTTACTAAACTCAGTTCACGTACTTACCTCAACTCACTTTGTATTGGTATAAAAAATGCCCGAAATCCGACTAAGACCACGTCCACTTTTTCGATATCGAAAATTACGAAAAATTAAAAAAATGCCATAATTCTATACCAAATATGAATTAAAAAAGAGATGAAACATGGTAATTGGATTGGTTTATTGACGCAAAATATAACTTTAGAAAAAACTTTGTAAAATGGGTGTGGCACCTACCATATTAAGTAGAAGAAAATGAAAAAGTTCTGCAGGGCGAAATCAAAAGCCCTTGGAATCATGGCAGGAATACTGTTCGTGGTATTACATATATAAATAAATTAGCGGTACCCGACAGATGATATTCTGGGTCACCCGGGTCCACATTTTGGTCGATATCTCGAAAACACCTTCACATATACAACTACCACCACTCCCTTTTAAAGCCCTTATTAATACCTTTAGTTTGATTCCCATATCGTACAAACACATTATAGAGTCACCCCTGGTCCACCTTTATGGTGATATCCCTAAATGGCGTCCACCTATAGAACTATGGCCGACTCCCTCTTAAAATACTCTTTAATACCTTCCATTTGATACACATGTCATACAAACACATTCCAGGGTTATCCTAGGTTTATTTTCCTCTCAGCTGAGTATGTAATGTTCGGTTACACCCGAACTTAGCCTTCTTTACTTGTTTTTGTTAACGCGTTAAGCAATTTAAAAATGTAAAAATGTGGTCGTGGGCCGCCTTTTATTTGAATGGCTGAATTCTTTTTTTTGAAAAATTACAGTACGAGCAATTCCAGTGCAGAGTATGTGCAGACATGAAAGTAGTAGCCACTATCTGACTTTTCATCTCGTATAACGGCTGTTATACTAAATTTCTCAAAAAAGGAATTCAACCCTTCAAATAAGGGGAAAAAACGCTGAACGCGTTAACAAAAACAAAAAATTTCGAAATGTAGAATTTCGAAATTTGAAAGCCGATATCTATTTTTTGGAACCTAACTTCGAAAAACGGAGATAGTACTTTTTATACTTAAGCCTCAATCTCCTCAAAAAAGTTGCTTTGGTCCAATACCCAAAAAAATGTTGATTTTGTCGCATAGTGTTATGAATCAATAGAGAGGTTTATAAAGCTTATATAAAGTTTTTATTTTTTCAGGTTCCAATTAAATTTGAAAGTATTTTTATTTTGTCAATTTCCTCAAATCTAGAAGAAAAAGCGTTTGCTTACTTTTTAATGATACGACACAATAATGTATAAATAGCGCCCACAAAAGTTAACTGGCTTTACTTATCACATAAAAAGCGACGGAAACAGTCAAAATCTACAATGAATCAACGCAATTATTTCGCGCTTATACTTCTCGTGCTAAGCTGTTTTCTGACCTGTGCGGAATCTCTAAATACTTTGGGCAGTCCTTCGAATATAGAGGCTAGCCCATATTTGGTTTCGCTTTATAGAGAAGACCATGCATTTAATTTTCGTTATTTGGGCGCTGGTTCATTGGTCACTATGACAATGGTGGTTACCTCTTCGGATTGTGTGGCTTATAAACATAAGAGTAATATTGCCGTTATAGCTGGAGCAAGCGAATTATATGGAAAACATGTTCGCAGAGTGAAGCACATACATTTGCCATTATTTCATAATTTCGATAAACCCAAAATGAATATAGCTATAGTTGAAGTGTATTTACCCTTTACCCCCGGTCCTACAATAAACACAATACAACAATGTAATGCTACGTTAACAGCGGGAAAAGAAATGCAAGTTAGTGGATGGGGTGAACCAGTGAACAATAGGACTTCTAAACAGGAACTCTGAACTAGTACCGAGCCTATAATACAAAGGCAGGAATGTATGGAACGTTTCAAGTGGACAGAGATGATTGTAGAAGAATCAATGATTTGTGGTGAAGGTTGTGCCGCTCGTTCGCATTATGGAGGTTCTGGAGCACCGGGCGTTATCAATGGACAACTATGTGCGATGATACTACATAAGGCGACCGAAAGCAATTATCCGTATCTATATTTAAATTTAACTAAGCCAAACATTCGAAAATTTATATCTGCAACGGTAAAGAGATCGTATAGTGCTAAACGAATTGTCAGCAAATTTGAAACATGACATGGTTAACTCGCAAACATCAGAGTGTCGAAATATTTTTGTTAAAATGTGTTCGTTTTTTGTTTTCGATAAATTAATGTAGCACTTTGTATCATCTGTAAATAAATATTACTGATTGTGATTTAATACAAATTTTGGTTATATGCAATGAAAGTGTGTCGCATGCAAATGCCTTAGGTGATGAGACGAAACTTTAATCCTTACCAGGGTTCAGAAAAACCCTTCATTGATAAATTCAGATTTTGTCGTTTTCACTGAGTTCAAAAAAACTCATTCATATTTAATCATTTATGAGATGAAAAAAAGTGAATACTATTCTCTCAAAACTCATCACATTTATCGCATTATATTAAAGACACGTAGATAGACGCGGCGCTGCATAGGGTGGTTCTAAACATATTGTAACGAATTTACTTGCAAATCCTCTTATTTGCAATCCTCTGCTAAGTTCGAATCACTAAACTGTTGAATAAATAACTCCAATATTGAATGATGGAAAAATGGCCTTTATTAAGTACTTCACAATAACACTCAAACTGTGCAACGAATAGCTTAATAACCAAACTGATATCTTAAAGGAAACTGACTTTCAAAATAATAGTGCTATTGCTCGCTAGATATCGTCTTACTCGTAACTGCTTGACAATTCAAATCAAACTGAATTACTTCTTACTCGCCTGCATCGCTTTTATAGTTTACGCTGCATACTTCTAGGCTCTTCGATTTCCAGAAGTTACTAGTTGTTTCGGCTACAAAATCGCCAGCCACAACTACGTGCACAAATTATTGCTCTCTCTTGTGACAACTCAGATAAGGTATATGCATGTGTTTGTAGTTTACAGTCTCCCACACACACATAAGCGTATAAGTAAATTCATCGGTGTGTGACATCTCATCTCTCGCTGCCTTGTATGTAAATGTTGCTCGTCGGAATGTGTACATATGTGTAGACGCAATTATTGATTCGTTTATGTAGATACATAATGATTGAATTATTGATGTGCATTCACGTCACTGCTTAGATCGGCTTAGAGCTGGCAGCACTCCTTAGTTTTGCTAATATTCGTACCAATATGCAAGGTGCACACGGGGCTAAACGTCATAGGCGCGTATTAGACGCTGCAGGCGAAGTCTGTACGCTTTGATGCCGAACACATGTACTTGAATGGAGAGCAGCACACGAGGCATAAGCTGCATGAAAGCGACAAAGCTGAACGCTTAATGTAGCTAAGCGTACAGCAATGTTGTTCGCTGTCATACGTACAAGAACAAGATGTTTGTTTACATTTTTATACTCAGCTGAGCAGATGTCTACTCTGTGAGCTATTAATTTTGTTCGCATAACGGTACCCTGTAACGGCATAAACTAATCGACATAGATATAGACTTCTATCTATCAAAATGATCTGGCCGAAGAAAGAAATTCATTTAGCCATATCTGTCCGTCCGTCCGTAAACACGATGAGTTGAGTAAAAATTTGAGGTATCTTGATGAAATTTGGTATGTACGTTCCTGTCCTAAATAAAAATTAGCAAAATTGGATGACAAACACGCCTACCTTAAAAAAAAAAAATCAAAATTTAACAAAAAATTTAATATCTTTACAATATATAAGTAAATTATGTCAACATTCAACTTCAGTAATGATATGGTTCAACAAAAGACAAATACCAAAGAAAATTCCAAAATGGGCGTGGCTTCGCTCTTTTTCATTTAGTTTTTCTGGAATACTTTTAATGCTATAAGTCGAACAAAAATTTACCAATCCTTGTGAAATTTGGTAAGGGCATAGCTTCTATGACGTTAACTGTTTTCTGTGAAAATGGACGAAATCGGTTGAAGCCACGCAAGGCGAAATCAAAAGCCCTTGGAATCATGGAAGGAATACTGTTCGTGGTATTACATATATAAATAAATTAGCGGTACCCGACAGATGATGTTCTGGGTTACCCTGATCCAAATTTTGGTCGATATCTCGAAAACGCCTTCACATATACAACTACCACCACTCTCTTTTAAAACCCTCATTAATACCTTTAATTTGATACCCATATCGTACAAACAAATTCTAGAGTCACCCCTGGTCCACCTTTATGGCGATATCTCGAAAAGGCGTCCATCTATAGAACTATGGCCCACTCCCTTCTAAAATACTCTTTAATACCTTTCATTTGATACCCATGCCATACAAACACATTCCAGGGTTACCCTAGCTTCATTTTCCTACATGATGATTTTCCCTTATTTTGTCTCCAAAGCTCTCAGCTGAGTATGTAATGTTCGATTACACCCGAACTTAGCCTTCCTTACTTGTTTTGTATGCAAATTTGTGTAATTAGTTAGAAAATGTTATTTTAGTTAATAAAAGTGCATGAAAGGTATATTACCAAAACGAAAAAGAGTATTCAACACCACAAAAGTTTGGTTAGACATTGTTGAAGCGATTAAAAGGCTAAAAAGTCTTGGAAACTAGAAATAACTGTTTTCTCTAGTCCGTGGTGGTGTAAAGTTGCCTTTCATAATTTACAAAGGCACGGGGATGCAAAGAACTTTTAATACCTATTTTCCTTTGGTTTCGGGGACGGCTACAATTGAAGAAATTTATTTTCTTTTTTTTTTTTTCAATAAGTAATTGTTGCTTTTTGTAGCGACGCTCGAAAGTAGCTTCGTGTGCAGATCTTGAGGCGTAGAGAAATCGTAGCTACATGTCATATCTTGAACGCGTCTATGAAGCTACGCCTCGTGTGCATGTTGCCATAGAGAAAAGGTTGGAATATAAGATGTACGATTAGGTTGTTTTTTCAAATTGCCACAGATATGATGTTTTAGTTGACATCAGATGTAAACGTTTAATTGACCCAGTAACTAATCTTTCAGTTAATACAATTTCATGCGCTTGTAATATTTCGCATCCAAAAATGTTTGTTGTTGATAACAAATATACTAAGTTGTTAAAAGAGTTTCCTTCACTGTTTGCTGTTCGCAACCAGTTAAACATTCAACAGTTCATAGGCTAGTGACTGCAGGAAATCTCCCATACTCTAAACCAAGGCGTTTAAATCCTATTAAATTCAAAGTAGCTAAAACCGAGTTCGATTTTTTGGTAAAACAAGGGATATGTAGACCGTGTTGTTCTTGTTGTTGTTGTAGCGATAAGGTTGATCCCCGAAGGCTTTGGGGAGTGTTATCGATGTAATGGTCCTTTGCCGGATACAGATCCGGTACGCTCCGGTACCATAGCACCATTAAGGTACTAGCCCGACCATTTCGGGAACGATTTATGTGGCCACATTAAACCTTCAGGCCATTCCCTCCCTCCCCACCCCAAGTTCCATGAGGAGATTGGGGTCACCAGAGCCTCGTCTGTTAGTGAAACAGGATTCGCCGCGGATAGGTGAGGTTGACAATTGGGTTTGGAGAAGCTATATATTGCGCTGGCAACCTGAAGCGTTGCGCTACACAGCCCCTTGAATCTGGTATTTTAGTCGCCTCTTACGAGAGGCATACCTACCGCGGGTATATTCTGATCCACAAACCCGCTGGGGGGCGTATGTAGTAGAGGTTTACGCCGATCACTTTATCGGCGGCGGCGGCGTAGGCTCTATTATATACCGGCGGCAGCGGCGTGGGCGGCGCGCCGGCGTACGCCGGCATTCTTACTTTAAAAAGCTTGATTTTTCTATTTAAAAAAATAGTATTTAGGAAAGGTTTTGTTTGTATTTATTTAATGAAATCAACGTGTTGGCCATTTCAGAAAGATCCGGGGTTTTTGCCTCAAGATCTCGCAGACCGTTCAAAAATTTTCAGGAGTAGCTCTTTGCGGAGGGATTGCCCATCCTTCACTTACTCCAGAGAGGCTTCGAACCTAACCCCGGTCTTTCGAATTGGTAGTGCTGCGTCTGCTGAAAAGAAATAGAGGTACATAAAATACCCACACTTTTGCTTGCATATCTCGTGCAAAGCGTAGTTTCGCCTAGGGTTAACTCCTAATAATCGTCGCGAACTTTATTTCTTTAAATCATTTGTGGATCCATTGAGGTCACGCACAAAGGCGACTTACGGTTGCTATTAATGGTCTATTAATACTCATGACACTCCTGGCACAGAGCGCCTCCAGTTTTTCGGCTGTTTTTAAGAGCTACGATTCCCGATGTGCGAACAATAGCAATCCCGACCACCAGTCGCTACCACCCCTCCTGACCCTCACATCATATGCCAGCTATAGGACTGCGACTTCGAACTCATACCTTCGTCGACGTCACTTTCTTAGAAGCTCTAGGTGTAGCTCCGAAGACTTTCCAACGGATGCTTTTGTCGCGCTATGCTGCCGAGCTACGCCAGAGAAACACCTTGAAACATTAGGGAGTGACTGTTCGACCAAGGACGCCGCCTTCGAAATCATAAGCAATCTAAGTGGAAGTCATTGCGTAGTCGGTGAAAATCGTAAAATACACGGCGCATCTACATAATTAAAATTTTACAAGGACCCTGGATAAAATTTTTAAAATGTAGTGTTTACAACACTGATTTCAATAGTCTTCGTTAAATCAAAATGATATTTTAGAATGAAAGTCGACCGATTTTAAGTTGAAAGATGTTTACTGCTGTTTTCCGGCCTTATGATATAAGGGCTCATTATGGATGACCGCGTAGCTTCAGTTTTCAGACTAGATCGACTGTCCACTACGTTAGGGTAATAGCACACACAGTCATTAGTTCGACTGTCTTGGGAAAGCTTTTTGCTTCACCACTATGAGTGTTCTTGCGAAGGACAAAGCCTGACCTGGTAAATATATGTGCCTACGTATTCACATTTGTAAAAGGAGCCGTAACGTGTAGGTAATATTTAAACTTGGTTGATAGGCTATAATCAATGTGACTCACTCCAAGGGACTAGTTTTGGATAGGGCCGCCAACTTTAGGAAATGTCAAACCGGGAGACTTAGGCGTTGAAGGATGAAGTGTGAAAATCAAAATTAACATTTCAGACGCTATTGTATAGTTTCGTATATAAACAAAAAATGTTTCAATGTAAGCCCAAATGATTTTTCAAAACCTTCTCATTCGTACATACATATATGCTCAACTTAAGTATGAGGTAAGAATCTGCTCAAAGGAGTGTTTATGCCCCCTAGAAGCTACTAAAGGATTTTGCATCACTGATTTGGCTTATTCTTTCAGCCAATCGCAATATAAACTTTTTTTTTTTTAAATCGGCACCTTTTTGCTTTTTTAACAACTTGAGGGCAATTTGAAAACAATTTGAAACGCCTTGGGTCATTTTATTTGTGAGCATATAAATCTCTACTATATATCTTTGAACGTAGATGCATCTAATACGGCAACTGGGGGTGTCATACATCAAACATTTAATGGTAAATCAGAACCACTTGCATTCTTTTCTAAGATTCTGTCTACATCCGAAGTTAAATATAGTGCATTTGACAGCGAACTATTAGCTATTTACTTGATTATAAAACATTTTCGCTATCTTTAAGAAAGACGACAGTTTACAGTCTTCACAGATCACAAACCATTGGTATTTGCTTTAAAGTCAAAAACAGAAAGTAGTCCAAGACAAACTAGACATATGGAATTCATTAGTCAATTCACAAATGATATTAGATATATCAAGGGACAAGAAAGTATTGTAGCTGCTACATTATCTCGTGCGTTCGAAGTAGATGCAATTAAAAATTCAGAAATAAATTTCAAAATTTTGCAAAGTGCACAACAAGAAGACAGTGAACATAATTCAATTTATCCCAACAAACATTTCAAAATCTTAAATTAATCAAAATTCCTCTTCTAAATTTTAATATATGATGTGAAGTGTCAGGAGAAAATCCTAGACCTTTTGTTCCAATTAATTTACGCAAAATTGTATTTGATATGTTATATGGTATATCACATGCTGGAACTAGAGTCACACGCCGTTTGATAGTTAAGAAATACTTTTGGCCAAATATGAACAAAGAAATAAACAATTGGGTCAAAAGAATGTTTAAGTTGCCAAAAATCAAAAATCTATCGCCACACGAAATCTCCAGTTAATAAAATTCCAATTCCAAAAACAAGATTCGAACACATTAATTTAGATACTGTAGGAGCTCTGCCCATTTCAAAAGGATATCGCTACATTTTAACAATTATTGATAGGTTTACACGTTGGCCAGAGGCATACGCTATAAGAGACAATACTGCATCTACGGTTGCAAATAAATTTGTTAATTAATATATATCTCGTCGTGCCTTTAGAATTAACTACAGATCCAAGCACACAATTTATGTCTAACTTGTTCTCGGAATTAACAAAGTTACTTGGCAGTCATCATATCACAACGTCTTGATAGGTATCATCCGCAAGCAAATGGTATGGTGGAACGTTGCCATAGACAATTAAAATCTTCGATAATGGCTAGAAATGGACCCAGAAATTAGTATGAAGAATTCCTATTGTTCTGTTAGGATTGCGATCGAGCTTTAAAGAAGATATTTTGGCTACACCAGCTGAAATGGTTTTGGGACAAAATATACGTTTACACGGTGAATTAGTTGTTTCAAATACTGAACATTTTTCTTCAAATGATATTTTGAATAAGTTACGGGAACATTTTAGAAATGTTAGTTCAGATTTGAAACATCATCAAAATTTAGACACTGGTATATATATTCCGAAAGATTTACAAAATTGTAAGTTTGTGTTTGTACGAATTATTAATAAAAGATCTCTTCAACAGCCATATGAAGGACCTTACAAGGTTATTGAAAAAGATAAGAAATATTTTAAAATAGAAATAAATGATGAAGCAAAAACTCTTCATATTGACAGATTGAAGCCAGCAACAATTGAAACGGCGTCAACATTTAACATCACCAATTACACTGATGTACCTAAAATTAAAAAGTAAAAGGTTGGGTTTAATTTGTTAAACAATTAATTTTCGGAAGGGAGAGTATTGTAGGGTACTTTTATTGTATTGTTCTTGTTATTTTAACTTTAATACAATTTAACTCATGTTTAACTTTGAACTGTTTTAATATTTATCAAGTTCTTTAAATTGTAATACTGTATTGTAAAACACTTTGAAATATTGTATACAAGTTTTGAAATTTAGACACAGAAAGCTTTGTATATCTTGGGGGATTATTTTCAATTTGTTTGGAAAAAAGCTAGACGTCTTTAATAAAGAATAAAAATATATAATTGGATCTGATTGTCGTCTTTACAATTCAGAAGTTGGATTTGATACATTTTTACGCCCTCTACCATAATTTGTAATTGTCTTTATTTGATTAGCGCGAAATAAAAATGCCTTTACGATCGGAGACATGCCATGAAATGGCGAAAGAGTTGCTGAATGCCGGCGTTGAGCCTCCGGAGAGTGCTTCTATATCTCAGATACGCACATTGTATGAGAACACGTTTCGTCAAACGGGACAGTCAAACGGAGAACCAGTTGAAAATTCTTCGGAGAGACCTCGTCACAGGTCATACAACGTATATTACAAAAATATTTCGCCACCGCTGATGTAAACGAAAGCGATAAATTAACATGTGCTGATGTGCCGGCTGTTAACAACAACGTTATGTTTGATGATAATGTTACAATCATGACCGCTCCAGCACCTATTATTATTGCTATTATTACTGCTGTTGCTTCCAACACTACTGTTCATAACGTTGCTGCTGCAAATTACTCAACTTCTGTTATGCCCACTGCTAACACTGGTTGTTTAACCGCTGCTGAAAACACTGCTGCTACTTTTGTCTATAACCCCACTGCTGTCAATTCTGCATCAGGTACTTCTAATGTAAGTTGCCTGGCAATGGAAGCTATGTTAGCGGAAAGCGATCGTTTAAAAATGCAACGAGAGCTGCTTTTATTGAGAAAAGAGGTGGAGTCACTTCTGACCAAGGGTCAGGGAGTTCTGCCTGTAGACATGGTAGCTATTGACGCTATGGCGGTCAAATATACCGGAGATGAGGGGTTTGATGTTTATAAGTTGTTTAGTGATTTGGAGGATATATTTGAGCAGTTGCAAGTTGACGAGCGTAATAAGTTAGTTTGCACACGACGTTTATTGGATGGCACTGCTAAACTTTTTGCGCGTACCATCACCGCCACCACGTATGTAGTTTTGAAGAGGGCATTATGTGATGAATTCGGGCAAAAACTGTTATATAACTGACTGTTGGGGTAAGGCGGAGGTGGCATTTGGCATGCTGGCAAGCCCCTGCTAGCTCGTCGGACGGGGTGAGTTTTTGCTCACTCGCCTTACCTACAGTTATACAAACAAAAAGAGGGGTTCATGCCTGAAATCTACGAAAAGAAAAGGAAAGCTGGAAGAAGAGGTCTGTCCGTGTCAGGTGGAGTCATCCCTCCCCTTCTGCGTAAAACCTTGACGGCGCCTTGGGCGTTACACTGACTCCGTAACTTTAGCAACGCCCCCTTAGCCTGACATGTGTCCGTCCGTCAATGTCCCATGCCCCTAATCTGTCTAGTCTGTCACGGTAACCTCACATCTATGTCTCCTCTAATACACCCGTGCAACACCCACACCAAAGTGATGCCTAATTAGCCTGACATTTTTGAAATGACTTCAACCCATAAAATAAGGTGTAAATAAAAAAGGACTGGTAAATTCAACTTGTAGATCAATAATGTTTATTTAACAAAACGAAATTAATTGGCAATAAAGTAAAAAAAGAAAAAGGTGGAAATCCAATCGAAAAATATATTAAAAAAAAGGTATTTACAATCCACAAAAAAAAATAACTATTTTATCAATAAAATTTATTTCTAATACTTAATTCAATTTCAACAAATTTAATCCAACTAATTCA
The DNA here is from genome assembly GCF_040869045.1 of Eurosta solidaginis. Taxonomy (NCBI): domain Eukaryota; kingdom Metazoa; phylum Arthropoda; class Insecta; order Diptera; family Tephritidae; genus Eurosta; species Eurosta solidaginis. Next base: position 63,796,610 of record NC_090321.1, read on the forward strand.
AATAATTAGTAAAAAGGAAAATAATTAGACTAGGCCAATTTATATATATATACGTATATAGATTAGTATATGTATGTACTTATATACCGCTTTATACTTTTATAAATGAAAAAAAAACTTCAAGATGAAAATATGAAAAAAAGCCAAAACGATAAAAATAAAGAGGGTAAGATAACAAAAATCCAAGGGTAAATGATTAATAAGAAAAAATGGAACTTTTAAAGTCACGGTTCGCGAGGACCAGAAAAAAAATAGTCAAAGCACCAAAATCAAAAGTCGGATTTATCGTACCGCCACTGTTATGCATACGCTCAATTGTATGGTATATATATATGTTTATGTATATACATAGTGTAAGAAAACATTATCATAACTTAATAACTAGCACTCACCGATCTATCCAGCAACGAAGCGCCTGCGTCGAAGAGAGAGGGGTTGGCTGAAAAGTTGAAAATGCATACATAAACTGACATATACCTATGAGCGGATTCTATGTTGGAAGTTTTTTCAACCTACCAACGATAGTGGGAGAGGGGATATTTTCGATTTGACTTTATTCGGACATGCGGTCGCGGTCCGAATCGAAGTAAAATATTTCCTCCCTTTTCTTATGCCGGAAAAAAATATGTTAATAACTAAATAAAAAGGTAATCAAATAGAAAAAAAATAAAAAAAAAAGCCATGGATAAAAATCAAGATTGATATAGTGCAAAAGAGGTGGCTAACGTGAACATTGTGAAGATAAAAAAACTCTATTGACCTGACGGAATTTAAGTGCAAAAAAAAACAAGAAAAAAAGGAAAACAAAAAAAATTGTCAAAAATGCGAATATGCGAAAAAGATTTATGTGATAGAAGGGAAAAAATTTACTGAGAAGATAGGCAAAGCAAAGGTAGGAAATTAAAAGCGAATCAAGTAGTTTTGGTTAAAACAAAAAAAATAAAAAAAAAATAAAAACGCCATTGCCTACAAAAAAGGAAAATTAGCCGAATTGGGGCTTGGTGACATACATATATGTGTCTATATACACATATATTCACATATGTACTTAAAATTTAACCAGAATTTTACGAATTTGAAAGCTAGATATTAATATTACGGTGCAAATAAGATAAAAAAAATTAAAAATTCTGGCAACAAATGAAACCAAACAAAAATTATTAAACTAAATTACTCTACGGCTAACTCAATGGTATTCAGTAGAACAGACTAATAAAAGAACCTAATGCAACCAAACGTAATTCAAATGCCCCCAAGAAAATAGATAAGTAATTTTTGATCTCTGCTCGGCAGTGGCTCGAGACTTGCTCCTCCTCCCCTCTTCGATATTCTCCTCTGCTGCAATAAATGTATCATCCAAAATCCTCCTTGGTGCCGGGACAGGCGCGAATGGAGGCTCTACCTATCTCTTCGTGATTTCCGGCACCGCACTGATGTTTCTTCTTCTTCCTCTCACTGAATATTAGTCTGTTAAGTTGTGTCTTTGTGCTGATATGCACTTCAGCCTGGCTTTCTAATCAGAGGGGAAAAAATAACTTAGGGACCACAATATAAAGGACTCAGAAAAAAATTAAGTGATGCATGTGTACTAACTGATCATTTTATTCAAATATTATTTTTATTTTATTTATTTAATTTCACTTTATTTTTTTTGCTCCTTTTTATTAAATTTTGTTTTTCTTTATTTTAATTTTACTTTAATTTAATTTAATTTAATTTTAATTTTAATTTTATTTAAATTTTATTTTATCTTATTTTATTTTATTTTATTTTAATTTTATGGTATTTTATTTTATTTTTATTTAAATTTTATTTTAATTTTATTAAAATTTTATTTTAACTGTTTTTTATCTTTATTTTAGGAAAATTATTTTAAATATTACTTAATATGCACATTATCATTAGAAATTAGGTATTTTATTATTATTTCACAGTTTTATTTTATTCTATCATTTTATATGATTCTTTTATATTATTTTATAATTTTTTTTTTTTATTTTATTTTTGATTTATTTTAACTATTTAATTTACATGCGCAGGGGTTTAGAAAAAAGGGCTTCACTGGACTCACCTATTAAGCTGCTGGACAGGGACGGGATATTGGTTCCTTATCTTGGGCCGCTACTTGTAGGCCCGTTAACACGGAAATCGGGAAAAGAAAAAAACCAAACTTAAAAAAACTTTTGGCACTTTAAAATAAATTTTACTAAACACTTTCGTTTATGTTCAAGTCACTTTAGATATTGAAAGAAGCCGTTTGCTCATTTCGTAAGCAATCCCCACAAGCTGAAAGTTTCCCGTTTTCCTTTTTCACTCAAAGACGAAGGACCCAATACACACAATCTCACATTGGCGGGATACGGTATCTACAAATTTACACGAACTATCTCCACACATACTAACAGATACATATTTGTACATCTCCATACATGTGTTTGCTTTCTACCAGTCACTAACATATGTATACATAGCTCTGTTAGCGTAAGCACACAGATACCTACGTAGATGTTCGAATATGATTAACCCTGCATTAACCAACAGGCTGCCGCTACAAAACATACTCTATTTGAAGTTTACGAGCAGTTGAGGAACCGGAAACGTAAACTAAATGAGAGTGCTCAGCGATATTTTATTGAAATGAGGGTAATCGTTAGTAAGGCAAACATACCGGAACGCGATTTGGTGGATGCTATCATATCTGGATTGAATGAAAGAAATTCTTTAATATCTATTTTATATCAAGCAACTACTGTGGATCAATTGAAAATACATTTTGAATGTTATGACAAACTTAGAGACAAATCGCGGCCGAACATAGTCAAACCGCAGACGGCGATTCGTCGAGAAAAATCAAATTCTTCTGATGAAGTTATACGGTGCTTTAATTGTTCACAGCTAGGCCATTATCAATCAAAATGTACAAAACCTCTACGTAAGCCAGGTTCGTGTTTTAAGTGTGGTGAACTTAGTCATTTTCACCAAACTTGTCCTAAGAAGAAAGTGGTAGTTGCAGCTATTGACAATAACGTGAAGTCGAAGGACGCAGATTTGGCTGAGGCGGTTGATGCAATGCAAATGGTAAGTGTCACTGTGCTAGGAAAACAAACCGAACGCACTGTTCATATTCTTTCTCTTCTTGATTCTGGTAGTCCGAGGAGTTTTATTAACCGTTCAATCGTACCTTTCAACATGAGAAACAAATTAAAGCCAACTGAGTATCGAGGTGTTGGTGATAGGCAACTTTATACGTACGGAGATGTTTTATGCAAACTTAAGTTAAAGGGACAGAAAACAGCCCATCGATTTTTAGTTTTAAACGATTCAGATCTTTCTATGCCTATGTTGATTGGGCGAGATCTGTTAAGTAAATTTCGTATATTTTTGCGTAAGGTTAGATCTAAAATTCAGTACTCAAAGAAAATGTTAATGGATCTAAAAACGGATATAAAATTTAACCATACATATTAGGGCGGGTCGATTTAAAAATCGCTCATTGCTCTGTGAAAATCGTATTCTAGGGATCAAAATAAGAAACTTTGCCGAAGGAACCATACCTCTAAAACGAATTCTGATGTTCCCCCCTTTGGATCGAACTTTTGGGTAGGGGCAATTTCAATTCTACCTGCTGTGTCTTGTGGTGGCTTAAAAAAAAACAACACAAGCAATTTTACGATCTGCAATTGTGTCACAGTGATACCTTCATTTTTTAAAACGGTTGAATAAAAAACATACACAACTATGTTTACGACATGCCAAGCCATCACAGTGAAGCCTTGGTTTTAAAAGGGGGTTGTAAAAACGCTAATTTCTAATAATTTTTTTTAATTTCTTTTCTATTACTAGGTTAAACTCATTTTTTCATTTACATATGTTGTGACTAAATAAATTTCTTAAGAGAAAAATAAACGCCAAAAAGAAAAAACATAGGCATTTCAAAGTGGGATTTTTCAAAATTTGCCCCTACGACCCAAAGGGGGGACATCAGAATTCGTTTTAGAGGTATAGTTCCTTCGGCAAAGTTTCTTATTTTGATCCCTAGAATATGATTTTCACAGAGCAATGGGCGATTTTTTTGCCTCCCCACAAATCGACCCGGCCTAATACATATTGTTCAAAGAAGAGTGCGCTTGATTTGTTTTGCCTTAGGAGAAATTGTATTGCATGCTTGGTGTATCCGATTGAGGGTTTGGTGTCTTCCACGGACGATTCGATTCAACCAAGTCACCTCATAGATTTGAAAAGAGGAAGTATTTTAACGGAATACACAATGCAGATTTTTGGAATGGAAGTAAACAAAAAAAATGTGTCAGTTCAGTTAGGTACCCATACTGGTAAAAAGGATATTGATCTTGTCTCACAAGTAAAGTCTTTAAGTGAGCCTGATGTTAGTTCTGAACTTAATGCACAACAATTCGGTATATTAAGATGGGTTATAACTAACTGTTATTTGGAGCCTGAAACAGAAACACGGATTGTTCCCCTTGACTATAGAATGAAAATAAATTTAACGGACGATACTCCTTTTCATTGTGCACCACGGAGACTTTCTTATTCGGAGAAGGCTGAAGTGCAGGCAATTATTAATAAACTTCTTTCTGAAGGTGTTGTAAGATACAGCAATTCTCCGTATGCCTCTGCTACGGTTCTGGTAAAAAAGAAGAGTGGTGAGGGAAGAGTATGTATTGATTATAGGTTTTTGAATAAAACAACCATTCGGGATAATTTTCCAATGCCACTGATAGAAGACTGTTTAGAGTATTTGTCGGGTAAGACAATTTTTACGGTTTTGGATCTTAAAAGTGGATTCCATCAGGTTCAAATGGATAATGATTCTATTAAATACACCTAATTTGTAATCCCTGGAGGTTTATATGAGTACACAAAAATGCCCTTTGGTTTAAGAAACGCGCCAGTGTTGTTTCAACGTTTTGTTTGCGAAATTTTTAGAGATTTATTACAGTCGGGAAAAATAGTAATTTTTATGGATGATATTCTCTTTGCTACATCTGATTTTGAAACTCATGTAAAAATTTTAAGTTGTGTGTTAAGTCAGTTATATATGAGAGGTCTTGAGTTGAATATGAAAAAATGTAAATTTGGCTATTCAGAAGTAAATTTCTTAGGATATCATGTGAGCAGTGAAGGTATCCGTCCGAATGAAACACATATTGAGAAAATAAAGAATTTTCCAAAGCCACGAAATTTTAAAACACTTCAGCAATGTCTGGGTTTATTTTCTTATTTTAGAAAATTTGTTCCTTCTTTTTCATCAATTGCAAAGCCTTTAACCAATTTACTTAAGAAGAATGTTTCTTTTAATTTTTGTGAGCAGTGTGATAGAGCTTTTGAATCTCTTAAGAGTTGTTTGATGTCAGCCCCGGTACTTGCCATTTATAATCCCAGTAAAGAAACAGAAACGGCGGCCACCGTGGTGTGATGGTAGCGTGCTCCGCCTACCACACCGGATGCCCTGGGTTCAAACCCCGGGCAAAGCAACATCAAAAATTTTAGAAATAAGGTTTTTCAATTAGAAGAAAATTTTTCTAAGCGGGGTCACCCCTCGGCAGTGTTTGGCAAGCGCTCCGGGTGTATTTCTGCTATGAAAAGCTCTCAGTGAAAACTCATCTGCCTTGCAGATGCCGTTCGGAGTCGGCATAAAATCATGTAGGTCCTGTCCGGCCAATTTGTAGGGAAAATCAAGAGGAGCACGACGCAAATTGGAAGAGAAGCTCGGCCTTAGATCTCTTCGGAGGTTATCGCGCCTTACATTTATTTTTTTTTTTTAAGAAACAGAGTTGCACACGGATGCTAGTAAGATAGGGTTCGGGCTGTGCTTATGCAAAAGCAAGATGATGGAAAATTTCATCCCGTGTCTTGCTTTTCCAAAACAGCGTCCGAGTCTGAATCAAAATTGCATAGTTTTGAGCTAGAAACGTTAGCCATTGTTTACTCGCTCGAAAGTTTTAAGACCGAATTGAAGGGTATTGCTTTTGTCATAGTCACTGATTGTAGTGCTCTTGCTCAGGCAATGGACAAAAAACAAATAAATCAGCGTATAGCGAGATGGGTGTTCAATTTTGAAAACTTTAATTTTAAAATAAGGCATCGTAGCGGTTGATCTATGGGCCATGTTGATGCTTTAAGCCGTTGTCATTTAATAAGCTCTGAGGAGATCAATAGTATAGATTTAAATATTCAAATCACTCAAAAGTAGAGATATTGGTATAAAAACTTTAAGAGGAAAATTAGAGGAGGGTCCTGTACAGCATTACGAGCTTAAAGATGGTCTTGTTTTCAAATCCGATCCAAAGTCATCTCACCTTCAGTTGTATGTGCCTATGGAAACGGAAACTAATATCATCAGGATAATGCATGAAAAAATTGAACATATGAGTGTCGAAAAAACAATAGATCAGATAAAAAAGAATTATTGGTTTCCAAAACTTAGAAAGAAGGTTGAACATTATATCAGAAACTGTATTAAATGTATAGTATACTCACCTGCTGCACGTTCAAATGAACATAATTTATATAACATTCATAGGACACCAGTCCCTTTTGATACCGTACACATAGACCACTTCGGTCCACTTCCTTCAATTCGCACGATTAGAAAACACATTTTAGTGGTTGTAGACAGTTTCACGAAGTTTACTAAGTTGTATGCAATAAAACCACTAGCACCAAAGTGGTATGTGCATCTCTGCAAAAATACTTTGACAATTATAGTCGACCCCGTCGTATTATAAGTGATCGGGGAACATGTTTCACTTCAAAGGACTTCTTGGAATTCCTTAAAAGTAACAATGTCCAGCATGTAAAGATTGCTGTCGCTTCTCCGCAGGCAAACGGAAAGGTAGAAAGGGTGAACAGAGGTTTAAAGGTTATGCTAGCAAAGCTTACAGAACCAATCGGTCATTCAGATTGGTTGGGCAAACTTATCCAAGTAGAGTACGCAATAAATAACTCTGTTCACGCCTTGACTCAGGAATCACCGAGTAAATTTTTGTTTGGAGTTGAACAGAGAGGTCGAATCATCGATGAGTTGACTGAATATTTACAAGAAAAGGCGGGTGTAGTTGAATCACCGAATTTAGAGAAAATTCGAACAAAAGCATTGAATTATATCGAAAGGTCTCAGGAATATAATAAAAAAAAGTATTTTTTAAAACATAGTGTTCCAGCAAAGGTTTTTAATGAAGGGGATTATGTAGTGATGAAAAATGTTGACACTACTTTTGGGACTAATAAAAAATTTATCGCTAAGTACAAAGATTCTTATGAGATTTCCAAAAAATTGCCAAATGATCGGTATGTTTTGAAGGACATCGAAAATTTTCAGGTAACGCAAATACCATATAATGGTGTAGTTAAATCGAATCGTTTGCGTATGTGGATAACACCAAATATTGCATCGGATCCTTTGGCTGCGAACAAGCACAGTGACACGAGATCGAGATGTCAGGAAGACCGAGTTGTAATACTGTATTGTAAAACACTTTGAAATATTGTATACAAGTTTTGGAATTTAGACATAGAAAACTTTGTATATCTTGGAGGACTATGTTGAAATAATAAATTGGAGTTTTAAGTTCAATATTTCCTATTGAGAACATATTTCTAATAATTAGAATGAATAAGACATATTACATATATTGATGAGTTAACTATATGTACACATGAATTTTATCTTTCAGTCCTCATTAAATCGTTGAACTAAGAAGTGCTTTTCTTTTATTGTACCGGACATTCACGCAAGTATACAAATCCCCTTCCAATTCATACCAACAGACTATTTTCAATTTGTTTGGAAAAAAGCTAGACGTTTTTAATAAAGAATAAAAATATATAATTGGATCTGATTGTCGTCTTTACAAAATATTTATTTTTCAAAGTATTCTTTCAAAGATTTTCATTCAGTTATAAAATATGAAATAAAATAATAACATAATTTTAGGAGCAAATAAAATTCCTTTTAAGATCGCGGGTTCGAATCGAGCTCAAGGCCTAACAATAATTTTTTATCATTATTATTGTTATGATAAATTTTTTCTTAATTGAAAAAATTTTTAAATTAGAATAGAAGAAAGAAAAAATTTAGACAACTGCCAAAGCTCATTGTATAGATCCATTTCGGGAACTGCTAAATTCCTTCATCGGCAACGTTTAGGCGCCGCTGCTATATCCATTCAGCCATCACAGCGATCTTACAAATCAGTACGCCGATATAACAACAAAAATTGTTAATACATCCCAGAGCACGGGGAAAAAAGTGTCAATAAAATATGACACTATGGCAGCATTGCCATCAAACAAGTCCAATTTTCACATCCATTCTGCAACAGATGTCGCAGTGTTGTGAATATCAATTAGCACGAACCAGAATAGAAGTAGGATTAATGAAGACAAACAAAAAACGCTGTGATGGCTGAATGGTTATAGCAGCGGCGCCTAAACGTTGCCGATGAAGGAATTTAGCAGTTCCCGAAATGGATCTATACAACGAGCTTTGGCAGTTGTCTAAATTTTTTCTTTCTTCTATTCTAATTTAAAAATTTTTTCAATTAAGAAAAAATTTATCATAACAATAATAATGATAAAAAATTATTGTTAGGCCTTGAGCTCGATTCGAACCCGCGATCTTACAAATCAGTAGGCCGATATAACAACAAAATTCCTTTTAATTTAAATAAATAGTGGTAAATTTATTACCACTACACTTGCATATTGAATTTTTGTCGGAATCTTGCCATTGGAACGCGAGGACTGACTTTACCTGTATGGTTTATTTCTTCATGCTCATTAAACCTTCATTCAAAACACGGTTTACGTCATTAGTTTTCAAGTTTTTATTAATTTTATTTCAACCAATATGTTAAATTTGATACCCTTCGGGTCTGGAACTGGACCCGCCAATGTCGTTTAGGACTGCACTTCATTCAATGTAATTCAATATACATATTTAGCGGCATTATTCCCTTTGACGGGATTTAAATATACGGTTTAATTTTAATCTGTGAGTTAATAATTCTCCAAGAAAAATTAGAGAACTAATAAAATATATGAACAACAATAAATAAAATACTACTACCAAATGTTCCATTCCAGCTGTTATATTTTCCGAATCGCCTGTAAAATATTTAACCAACCCCGCATGACGCGCTTGATTAAAAAGTGTAGCCGCGAAGTGTTCCAAAATTCCCGAGTTATGCATATGCAGTAAAAAAATGTGCAGGTTCCAGTGGAGAGGTGAATTAAATGGGATTGGAAAGGTTAGCTGATAGGATCCAAAACAAATGTCACTGAGCTTGAAAAGTTTCTCTTTAAGATGCTGTTGTTGTAAAGCTAGTAATCTCCATTTTTCTGAAGTAACAAAGAATGCAAAGCTTGTATTAAATTCCGTTATATGCTTATTATATGTTGCCGCATCCACCGGCACAATTAAACGTGAAAAATTATACGGTAATTTATAGCTTTCGTTTATAGACCTTAGAAATTCCAATTCATAATCGATTATCAAAACAGCAAAATTGGCATTTACAAAATCATCCATTGTATTAATTTGCGCGCGAAATAAATTAACGGTAAAGATGCTACCCAACAGTGATGTGTAATTGGCTTGTAGGAAAAAGCCATATGCGCAAATTGTGGTGAATAATAAGAAATCCCGCACATTTGGTGCACTACGTACAAATCTTGGCAAAGCTATGCCGATACTCAAACAAAAGCTATGCAAAATATAATCACTTAAATGTGTTGCCAAGTGATGTGTGCCACGCCAGCAATAATGCAAACATTTAATAGCCAATAATGCAAAGAAAACCAAAACTATGTTCAACCAGGTGGCTGTACTAAATGGTTTCATTAAATAATATTTAGTTGAGATGCTATTCCAAACGGGTACCATGAGGCACCAATCCACTACCATCAAAGGATAACTCTTAGTAAGCTCATCATCTTCCTGGTATAATGCATAAGGGTTCACTAAATATGTCACTTTGCCCCTACGTACCAGTTCAAGTGCAGCCTTCATATCGATGACGTTGCCACCCAATTGATCTTTAGGCATTTCGTAATTGACTATAGTACCATTTATATATTCCGCAAATGTACGCATAAAATTATAGCTAATTCCCTTAAAAGTAACATAAGTTCCATTATTCTTGAAAGGAAATACATGTGGAAAATCCAGTCTTAGTGGTGAATATAAATTAAAACCTTTCAAATTCACTGCGCCATTAGCGAAATGTTGCTTTGCTTGTATGAGATCAGAAAATCTATCGGTACGATTTTCAAATTTTAATTTATAAGATTTATAACCAAGTACTACATTTGTTTGATTTTTTGCGCTATAATAATATATTGCAGTATCAGTGAGATAATCTTTATGGAATAATGAAATAAATTGTTCCATCACTTCAAAATCGTTCACAACATTCACCATGATCATTAAAACGCCATAAAGTTGACGTCGCATCGTGCTGCAATTGTGTACGTCAAATATGGGATCTGCCGGTGAGGTAATGAAAATCACATTCAACGAGATATCCAATGGCATAAAAGGTGTATCAGTGCACTTCGTGGAAATGGTCTGTGTAACGCCTAAACAAGTGTGTACTGCTTCAAGGAGTTGGCCAACGCCATCACTTTGATTTGTTTTCATTTGTTCGCTTATAAACCAATTTATATTTTGGACTTTTATAACTTTGCCGGATTCGCAGAGTAAATGTTTATTATAAGCCATATCCCACATTCGTACCAACAGCGCTGAGTCAAAATAGAGTAAACAGTACAAAAGAACGCGTAATAAATAATTTGAATTCATCGTGAGCGCTGCTTTCGTTATTATCACTTATCTTGAAATGCGATATGGAAATGAAATGAAAAGTTTTGAAACTTTGTATATAAGGAATATTCAAACTCACTGATTGTACAAAACTCATCGTTGGAGCCTTTGGGGAATACGTGTACTCATTCGTTGTTTATCCGCATATGTGTAGTTCAGAATAAATACCTTTGGAAGTATTGCAAAGATCCTTATGGGATTTGTTCAAGTATATGTTTATATAAATTTTCGTGTACTTATGGCTGTATGCCCTTTAATTTGTTTTGAAATCTGTATCTCATGTTGTAGATATTATTCTTCCGATACCGTCTTCTATTCATCAGAGTGCGCAAAGAAACATTGATTTTGTTTATCGTATTGTATAAATCCGGGCATAGACCCGCATTGGAATGGGAATGGAAGGTATTAACCCTACACGGTTTTAAAAGAATTCCGAAATATAGCTGAAGAGGGCGATGGATAAAATACTTATGTATGTATATACAGCGGTTTCTTGATTTTACGAACACCACCGTTGAATGCACGTGCCAAAACTTTCAATAGCGCCTGTATGCTTAACTTTTGGTTCTTCAATTAAAATTTCGTACGCGCTTTCTGTCTAGTCATCTTCAATATTATCGACTTCATAACAAAAAATTTGTTAGTTGTTCGTACAACCAAGTACTGTCGATGCACGTTTGTTCGTACTATAAAGTACTCAATGTAAAAATTTTGAATGTTCGTAAAATCGAAATTTCGTAGAATCGAATGTTCGTAATATCTAGAAACTGCTGTACTTAAATAAATTTGATTCTATAAGAGCTGGAGTGGGGGAACTGAAAACAAGTTCTTTTCAGCCACTTGAATTTCGGCTGTGCCGAAGACTTCGTACCTTTCATGAATGGGGCTGAACAATAATCTTATCCCGTTCGCAATCTCCAAATAATCGGATGTATAAGATAAGAAATATATAGATGTACATACCTAAACTAGAAAAACCCCTTATCTGAACGATCGGTTGTATGGGATATATATTATGTATAGCTCCGATCGAAATGATTTTTTTGTGAAATCTTCTATGATATGTTACAATAAATATCACCAAGTTTCACGTTTTTTTATTGGAAACTAAGGGAGAAATGGCCAAAAATCGTTCTATCTGCTTTACAAACATCGGACCAAAGTTAATATACCATTTCATGTTCATGAAAGGTATAATAAAATTAAAAAAGTAGCGGCTTGCGTTGGAAATAATTTAATATGAAATACCAGCCTAGAAAAGAAGGTTTTTAATACATTTTTGAGCTCCCGAAAGTTGCTTTGGTGGAAGAAACATGGTTTGAAGTACACATAGCAAGGGAATATAGCCTTCGTAAGTGTCCTTACGTTTGCTCAGAACATACACGTTTGTCAATTGATTGCCCAAAGTAGGTCCTTATAACCCGACACCGCAATTTCTAACAATATTTAAAATTCAAATTTTGTTAAGTGATGACAAGTATTTATTGTATAAAATAATGTTATTGGGAGGAAATAGTATTGTATTTATTCAGTGATCCATTTAATGAAAATGTTATTGTAATAATTTTTAGTAAAAAGCAAAATTACAAATTGATTTTCCTCTGTTTTTGAGCGAATCGGTCAATGACTTCTTCCAATGTGATATCAATATTTCTATTGATACTTAATAGGGCAAGTCCATTCAGCCTATCTTCTCCGGTTGGTTTCTTTATCAAATTTTTAACACGCCTCAAAGTAGAAAAACTTCTTTCACTGCTGGCAATGGTTACAGCGGCTCCAATCTTCAAAAACTTGAAAACGTGTTTAAAAAGATCTTCATTACAAAGATTCAATACATCGATGAATGTCTTTGGGCGATCTTCTGCTCCAACCCAACGTTGTCTCCTTGTAGGACTACATTTTTCACTATAGATACCGCTGTTCCAGTAAGTGCTGGCCACTGATCCATTATTATTTTGACAGTTTCAAAAACGCTTTCACCTACTTTTCTGACCAATTTATCGGGAATGACATTTTCAATAATGGACAATGTGTTTTTATGCTTGATGAATCTATTAGACACTGAAGATATGAAGTGATCGAAGAAAGGGATGAATATTGATTTGCGAAAATATTCTTCTGCTGAACTGTTTTCGTAGTTTTCTCGGTTTTTTTGACGACCAACAATCCTAGGAACTTCTTCAATCTCCTCTCCGATAGATTCAGCTATTTCTTTAGCATCAAGAAACATTTCTTTGAACTTTGACTTAGCCTTTTCCCTCATTTCTTTCAACAAAACAGCCAGATCATCAGCCGCTGAAACTGCTGTAGAGAGATCAACACTTTTCCCTTGAAGGTAAGAGGTTAATGGTTGAGCCAAAGAAAAAATTTCGTTAATAACAACCATTGCCACAATCAATCCTCCGGTCCTCAAAGTGTGTAGATAACTGAAAACATTTCTAGAACTTTCAGCGTTTCAACAGTCATGAATTTTTTCTAAACTGAAATAAATCGGAGCAAACATTTCTTTGAAGCAGATCACAGCATCTAGTCTTTCCGTCCATCTTGTTTCACACAATCGCTTCAAACGTTCTTTCTTTGTTGGACAATTCAAAGTTCCGACGGCATCCTTGAGAATAGCTTCTCGTTTTGCTGAAGGTCTGAAGAAAGAAATTATCTGCTTAATGAACAAAAGACAGAGTCTTATGAGAGAAATGGAGCACGCTTCACCAACCGCCAAATTCAAGGAATGGCTTGCGCAATGTACACAAAATGCAGACGGATACTTCTCCATCACTGCAGCAGCGCAGCCATTCCATTATCCACTCATTTCAGCTGCACCGTCGTACCTTGGGAAACCAAAAACTCCAGGTTGATCTTCAGATTCTTTGAAATGTTTATCAATGACGAAGCAAGTCTTCTACCAGTGCAATCTTCGATCTCTCAAAATTATACCATCTGCAGTTTTTTCAGTATAACGGAAACATAGTGAGCATTGTTCCACGCCACTAATGTCTGTTGTCCCATCTGCGAGTATAGTGCAGCATTCGCTTGCGTTGATTTTTGCAACAATCTTCTCAAGGATTATGTGCCCGCAAATTTCGATGAGTTCATTCTGAATCTGTGGACCCGTGTAAGATGTGACGCGATTTTTCGATGTGGCAGTTTGAAGTAAATGTTGCTTCAATGTTTGGTCACCAGAATTCATCCGAAATCTTAATAAAGATCTGAAGTTACCATCATTATTTATTAATCACTATTCACTTTGATAATTCTAGTTAATGTTCTAAGAAAACTACCTCGTTTAAGTACTTTTTAGCGACGACCTGTTCAAGTTTGTTGTTGTGGGTTTGTCCCCCCCCCCCTTACTACGCCACTGAGTCTTGGGGGGTAAGGAAGGGTTGGGAACAATTTCTTTCCAATAAGTTAACTCCAAGACTCGTCCTTTGGAACCGCAAATATCTGTGCTGTTCGGAAAAGTAGTAATAATATTATTTATTTTAAATGTTTTTACTCACTGTAGTACTTTATGTCTTAAGCCCAAAACATAAGTGCAGAATTGCTGGGCAGCCAAATTTTAAACACATTGGCACACTGGTTTATACTACGCAAAATACTGTCGCTACATGACCTGTTCAAACAAAATTTGCTGCATTAAACAGAGCCGTTCGAACGAAACCTGCAAGGCATTTTCACTGAGAAGCTTTTCATGGCAGAATACACTCGGAGCGCTTGCCAAAAACACAGCCGAGGAGCGAACCCCGCTTAGAAAAATTGTCTCGCAATTGAAAAAACTTGTTTCTAAATTTTGATGTTGCTTTGCCAGGGGCGTGAACCCAGTATCTTCGTCGTGGTAGGCGGAGCACGCTACCATTACACCACGGAGGCCGCCTACGATGAAGAGTACCGCATTGCAACCGAAAGAAAAACCGTTGCATACAGGGCTACGTTAGAAGCGAACGCAATAAGAAAAGTGTGTGAACGTTACCGCTAATTGTAAATGGAAACGAGACACCTTTACAGGAAGAAAAGGCAGAGGCAGAAACGCGTGGATGCGAGGAACTTGATCTGCTATCCATCAAAAATAACGCCCGCAAGTTTTACGAAAAAACTCGGTGACGGATGGAGGGTTTTAAGTCTGGGACGCCTTTACAGGAAGAAAAGGCAGTGGCAGAAAGCCGTGCGGGCGAGGAGTTTGAGCTGCTAGCCGTCAGGAATAACGCCCGAAAATTTTATCGAAAAATTCGGCGGCGATGTTCAGAACACTTCTCTGCTCCCTTTAATGGGGACAGCGATTTAGCGCCCAGGCATGATAACCCCACAATCGACGATGATGGAATTAATATCTCCCACTCGATTATGAGGAAGTCAAAATATAAATATGTAACCAGATTGGCGGCGAGGAGTTGGTAAGGCGTATGCATGGTTTTTTTGTAAAATATGATCGGACGAGTGCATGCCTGATGATTGGAATCTAAGAGCTCTTTGTCCAGGCCACAAGAAGAGGGATCCCGCAAACTGCGCCAACTATCACGGAATCAGCCTTCTTAGTATCGCTTATAAAGTCCTGCCAAGCATATTGTGCGAAGGAGGAAGACCACCGCTAATTGGCTGATTGGACTTTATCAGTGCGGCTTCAAAGTCTATCCAAGTCTAATTCTCACTATTACTCTTAATTTTATCTTTATTCTTCAAATTACTGTTATCGTCTTGTACTACCTGACAATATAGCTTATAAGTTGCTAGATATTTTAGGTAAAAAGATTAACGTAACTATGTATTCCCCAACATAATATAGAACAAATTTTGCAGAAAACTAATTTCTTTGGAGAAATTTGTACGAAAAATGAAACAAAAAAAATATATTACTTTTGTAATACACGTACATAAATACTGACAAATAGAGCTGCTGAAAAAGTGAGGTTATATGAATGATTTTACCTTTATTATTGCTCATCAAGCACCCATAAAAAATATATTTCACGCAATTAGTTTTCAAATTTTTATTCCTTTTAATTCAACTAATATGATAAATTCTATACCCTTCGGATATAGATTTGGACCCGCCAATGTCGTTAAGAGCCTCACTTCTTTCAACCAGTGGCGGGTCCAGGGGGTGGGGGGTGAGGCGATCGCCCCTCCTCTGATCTGGAACTTATGAAAATTATAAAAGTTTGTTTTAATTACATATAAAATTTAAAAAATTTTAGCTTTTATGTATGTTTGTATAATCTATAAGATCGTCCTAATCTTCCTCCCTCCCAAATCGTGCTGGATCCGCCCCTGCTTTCAACGTAATTCATATATACATATTTAGCGGAATGATTCCTTTGGCGGGACTTCAATAAACGGTTTAATTTTATTCTGTGAGTTAATAATTATCCAAGAAAAATTAAAGAACTTATAAAATAGATGAACAATAATAAATAAAATACTACTACCAAATGTTCCATTCCAGCTGTTATATATTCCGAATCGTCTGTAAAATATTTAACTAAACCCGCATGACGCGCCTGATTAAAAAGTGTAGCCGCATATTGTGCTACAATTCCCGTATTATGCATATGCAGAATAAAAAAATCCAGAATCCGGTGGAGAGGTGAATTAAATGGGAGTGGAAAGGTTAGCTGATAGGATCAAAAACAAATGTCACTGAGCTTGAAAAGTTTCTCTTTAAGATACCGTTGTTGTACAGCCAGAAAGCTCCATTTTGCAGAAGTAACAAAGAATGCAAAGCTTGTATTAAATTCCATTATATGCTTGTTATATGTTGCCGCATCCACCGGCACAATTAAACGTGAAAAATTATACGGTAATTTATAGCTTTCGTTTATAGACCTTAGAAATTCCAATTCATAATCGATTATTAAAACAGGCAAATTGGCATTTACAAGATCATCCATTGTATTAATTTGCCCGCGAAATAAATTAACGGTAGAAATGCTACCCAACAGTGATGTGTTATTGGCTTGTAGGAAAAAGCCATATGCGCAAGTTGTGGTGAATAATAAGAAATCCCGTACATTTGGTGCACTACGTACAAATCTTGGCAAAGCTATGCCGATACTCAAACAAAAACTTTGCAAAATATAATCACCACCATGAGACACCAATTCACGACCATCAAAGGATAACTCTAACTAAGCTCATCATCTTCCTGGTATAATGCATAAGGATTCACTAAATGTCACTTTGCCCCTACGTACCAGTTGAAGTGCTGCCTTCATATCGATAAAGTTGCCACCCAATTGATCTTTAGGCATTTCGTAATTGAGACACCAATTCACGACCATCAAAGGATAACTCTAACTAAGCTCATCATCTTCCTGGTATAATGCATAAGGATTCACTAAATGTCACTTTGCCCCTACGTACCAGTTGAAGTGCTGCCTTCATATCGATAACGTTGCCACCCAATTGATCTTTAGGCATTTCGTAATTGACTATAGTACCATTTATATATTCCGCAAATGTACGCATAAAATTATAGCTAATTCCCTTAAAAGTAACATAAGTTCCATTATTCTTGAAAGGAAATACATGTGGAAAATCCAGTCTTAGTGGTGAATATAAATTAAAACCTTTCAAATTCACTGCGCCATTAGCGAAATGTTGCTTTGCTTGTATGAGATCAGAAAATCTATCGGTACGATTTTCAAATTTTAATTTATAAGATTTATAACCAAGTACTACATTTGTTTGATTTTTTGCGCTATAATAATATATTGCAGTATCAGTGAGATAATCTTTATGGAATAATGAAATAAATTGTTCCATCACTTCAAAATCGTTCACAACATTCACCATGATCATTAAAACGCCATAAAGTTGACGTCGCATCGTGCTGCAATTGTGTACGTCAAATATGGGATCTGTCGGGGAGGTAATGAAAATCACATTCAACGAGATATCCAATGGCATAAAAGGTGTATCAGTGCACTTCGTGGAAATGGTCTGTGTAACGCCTAAACAAGTTTGTACTGCTTCAAGGAGTTGGCCAACGCCATCACTTTGATTTGTTTTCATTTGTTCGCTTATAAACCAATTTATATTTTGGACTTTTATAACTTTGCCGGATTCGCAGAGTAAATGTTTATTATAAGCCATATCCCACATTCGTACCAACCACGCTGAGTCAAAATAGAGTAAACAGTACAAAAGAACGCGTAATAAATAATTTGAATTCATCGTGAGCGCTGCTTTCGTTATTATCACTTATCTTGAAATGAAATATGGAAATAAAACTAAAAGTTTTGAAACTTTGTATATAAGGAATATTCAAACTCACTGATTGTACAAAACTCATCGTTGGATCCTTTGGGGAATACGTGTACTCATTCCTTGTTTATCCGCATATTTATAGTTCAGAATAAATACTGTAACGAATTTGCTGCAAATCCTCTTGTTTGCACTTTTGCTAAGTTCGAATCACTAAACTGTTGAATAAATAACTCCAATATTGAAGAATGGAAAAATGGCCTTTATTCAAGTACTTCACAATCACACAATACTTTGCTATTCGCTGGCTTAATAACCAAACTGATTGATAACTCAAATGAAACTCTACTATTGGCCGCCAGATCGCGTGCTTAATCAAACTGATTGATAGCTCAACTCAAACTGAATTACAGCGCTTCTACATCTGTCGGCTTTTATACTCTTTGGTTTCCTCGTTCGCCTCTTCTAGACGCTTCCAGAATCTACTAGTCCAGTATCTCTCAAACTTCTCAGCTGTAACTACAATGGCACGATTTTATAGCTTCTCTCATACCCCATGCTTGTATGTGTGAGCGACACTTCCACAATTATAATTGCCTACATTTAGGAGCATCTCAAATAAGATGTTTGCATATAGTTGTGCCTTGCTTCTCAGCTGCGTGTACCTACATATGTGTAGACATAATGATTGATTCGTTTATGTAGATACATAATGATTGAATTATTGATGTGAATGTTTGTAGTTTACAGTCTCTCGCGCACACATAGGCGTAAATGCATCTGTGTGTGACATCTCTCGGCTGCCTTATATATGTGTATACATGATTTGATTATTGACGTAAATACTGCTTAGCATGGCCTTAGTGATGGTATAGCTTAGTGATGCTAATATCCGTGACACTGCCCTCCACCTAAGTCTGATCGTCCCGATCAGACAAATCTCTCGATCTAAACGCTGCTAATCTCTCCAAATGAACCACTTTCATTTTGGTTCGTGGTTTGGTAGTGGTTTGTATGCGGTACACTACATCGTTGATCCGTTTTACAACTTTGTATGGACCTTCCCAGTTACACTGCAATTTCGGGGACAAACCTTTTTTTCTTTGCGGGTTGTATAGCAGCACCAAATCTCCTTCCTGAAACCCTTCCGAATTAATTGCTTTATCGTACCTCGCTTTCATCTTGTCACTCATAATCTTTGCTCGTTGCCTTACCAGATTGTGTATCTCTCTCAGCTCTTCTTCCAAGACACCAGTGGATTTCTTGACATTCCTCTCCGCATCGGCATCTATCCCATACTTCAAATCAGCTGGCAGTCGAAGGTCATTGCCAAAAATTATCTTTGCGGGAGTTTGGCCCGTTGTGTCATGTACTGCCGATCGGTAGGCCATCAAGAATAATGATATGTGTGTGTCCCAGTCCTTATGGTACTTGCCTACTACTTTCCTTAAATGCTCCTCCAATGTTCTATTGAAGCGTTCCACCATACCATCGGACTGAGGATGCAATGCAGTTGTCCGTGTTTTTCGAATGCCCAACTTCTTGCACATTTCTTGGAACACAGCTGATTCAAAATTCCTGCCTTGGTCAGAATGTAACTCCATTGGTACACCATACCTTGCAACCCATTCGTTTTTAACCACTTCTGCTACTGTTTCTGCTTCTTGGTTTGGGATTGGGTATACCTCTGGCCATTTACTGAAATAATCCATAACCACCAGTACGTATTTGTTTCCGCGGTTGCCAGTAGGAAATGGACCTGCGACATCCATGGCGATCCTTTCAAATGGTGCACCTGAAATATACTGCTTCATCTGGCCATGACTTCGGGTTTTGGGCCCTTTCGCTCTGTTGCATACCTCGCAGTTGGCAATCCACTCGGTGACCGACTGACGGCAACCAACCCAATAGAATCTCTGCTTAATTTTCTCGAGTGTCTTCGTGATTCCAAGATGACCTCCACTTGGACCATTGTGCAGCTCGCTGAGCACATCAGGAATCCTCTTCCTGGGAACAACTATCAGTTTCTTCTTGCATTGACCATCCTCACTCTCCCATACTCGATGCAAGCAACCGGATATCAATTCTAAACTGTTCCACTGTGCCCAATATGACTTCGCAATGGGACTCTCTGCTGACATCTCCTCTCTGCTTGGTCTTTCGTTTCGTTCGAGCCCTTGCATAACATGTGACAGATCTGTATCTTCTAGCTGACACTTTCTTAGTTGTTCCTTGTCCCATTCATCCGTACACGTTATAGTCATTAGCCGGACATCGATAATGTCTTCTTTAGCCTCGACCTTTGAGCAGTGCTTGCATTCCAGACTAAATGGTCTTCGTGACATTGCATCAGCATTTCCATGGGTACTGCCTTTTCGATGCTCAATGGAAAAGTCATAGCTTTGTAGTCGCTCGATCCACCGTGCCAATTGTCCTTCCGGATTACGGAACTGCAGAAGCCATTTCAACGCTGCGTGATCTGTCCTGGCACGGAATCGCTGGCAGTAGAGGTATTTGTGAAAATGTTTAATGCACTCTACCAATGCCAACAGCTCTCTCCGTGTAACGCAATAGTTCCTCTCTGGTTTTCCAATTGAACGGCTGAAATATGCAACTACCTTCTCTTGTCCATCGACCAGTTGTGATAAAACGCCTCCTATAGCATATCCGCTCGCATCTGTATCTAGAATAAACGTTGCTCCTGGAATCGGGTATGCCAACATTGGGGCAGTGCACAACCGCTCTTTCAATGTTTGGAAAGCTACTTCTTGCTCCTTCTTCCATTCAAAATCTTTATTTTTCCTTGTTAGCTCGTGGAGACTATGGGCTAAGCTGGCAAAATTTGGTACAAATCGGCGGTAATATGTGCACAGCCCAAGGAAACTTCTCAATTCATGCAGATTCTGTGGTCTTGGCCAATCCTTTACTGCCTCTATACTTTCGTTCGCAGTGCAGATGCCCTCTGTCGTTACCTTGTGACCCAAATAATTTACTTCCTTTTTAAACAGCGCACACTTTTTGGGACTTAACTTCAGACCAGCGCCAGCTATTCTTTGGAAAACTTCCTCCAAGTTCCTAAGATGTTCATCAAAATTCTTGCCCAATACGATGATGTCGTCCAGGTACACCAAGCATGTTTTCCAATGTAGTCCTTTCAGTACCTGGTCCATGAGTCTCTCAAAAGTAGCTGGTGCATTACAAAGTCCAAAAGGCATCACTGTAAATTGCCAAAGACCATCACCGACACTGAAGGCTGTTTTCTCTTTATCTTTCTCCTTCACATTCACTTGCCAGTAGCCGCTTTTCAAGTCCAGCGTGGAAAACCATTTCGTACCAAATAGCGAGTCCAGAGTGTCGTCAATTCTTGGCAATGGGTAGCTATCCTTTTTCGTTACGTCATTCAACTTCCGGTAGTCCACGCAAAACCTCATTTTTCCATCCTTCTTCTTTACAAGTACTACCGGTGAGCTCCATGGACTAGCTGATGGTTCGATGACGCCGCTGTCACTCATTTCTTGTATGATTTGACTCACAACTTCCCGCTTCGCCAGTGGAACACTACGTGGAGCTTGACGGATCGGCCTCGCATCTCCAGTGTCAATTTCATGTTTCACAACATTGGTGCGGCCTGGTTTGGAACCATCCTGGTCAAATATGTTCGCGTATTTTATGAGCAGTTGTTTTGCCTTACTCTGATAGGCTTCCTCTAGCCCATGCGTCCATGCCGTGATATCATTTGAAAGATCAGTATTACTAGATGAAACGTGTTCCTAGAGCTGTTCACAGTTAATAACTACTTCGGCCTCTTGGCATCTTCCCAAAATAGCTCCTTTGGTCAAATTGAATGGTGACTTGAACTCATTGAGTACTCTTACCGGAATACGTCCATCTTGTTTTGTCATAGCCAGGGTTTTTCCTACAAGTATGTTCAGTGCTGATTTATTTGCTGCTTCGACAACCCACAATTTGTTTGTCCCACAATCTCCATCAACCTTTTCCCAGATGACTGCTTCTGATTTTGGTGGTATTTGCTGACTCTCTTCCACCAGCACTCGTTTACTGCTGTAGCCTCTCTCGTAGCCGAAATTAAGTGGCACATCCATGGTCTTATATCGCATCGTCTTGCTTTGCATATCGATTTTGATGCCTTGGTTGATTAAGAAGTCCACTCCAATTTTGATTTCATCAACAATACCTGCCACTATAAAATTGTGTAGTACCGTGACGTTCCCAATTGCTACTTCACATTCTACTTCTCCAATTACCTGGGTGTCTTCTCCAGTGGCTGTACGCAATATTGCTGCATGCAATGGTCTTATCTTCTTATTGACTAAATCCGCTCGAATGATGGAATGAGATGCACCCGTATCTACAGTCAGTAAACGTTCCTTTCCATCCACATGTCCTCCGACAGTAAGATTGCTCGACCTTCTTCCAATTTGTGAGATAGAGATTATGTGGCATTCAATTGAGGGAGTCAGCTGTCGCCCCTTGCTGCTGACTCGCTTTAGTTTAACGATTGATTTGTTTTGGAGATTTGCTCATCTCCTTCTGCTCTGCGATTACGACCACCCACATTGTTGGAACTGTTAGGGTTGGTGTTGCAATAACGCGCAATATGCCCTCGCTTTCCACACTTAAAGCATTTGACTGCATCATTATTCTTCTGCTGCGTACCCTTCAATGCTTCTAAAATTGCGTCTACCCAGTCTGGCTTTTCCACTTCCACGCGATGAGCTTTGTACGCTGGCTTACTCAAAAGTGAGGCTGTTTCCTGAGTCAGTGCATGCGATACCGTTTCAGCAAACGTTAGCTTTGGATTCGCATATGTAGCCCGCTTCGTTTCCACATCTCGTATGCCATTTATGAAGCTCTGGATTTTTACCCTTTCAGTGTATTCCACGGGTGCGTCCGCATTTGCAAGATGAGCCAATCTTTCAATATCTGAAGCAAACTCCTGCAATGTCTCATTTGCTTTTTGGTAGCGGTTTTGCAACTCAATTTGGAATATCTGTTTCCTATGCTCGCTTCCGTAACGTCTCTCTAAAGCGCTCATCAATGTTTCGTAGTGGTTCCGCTCGTACTCTGGGATGGTCTGCAAGATTTCCGCGGCAGGCCCTTTCAGTGCCACGAACAGAGCTGCAACTTTATCTTCAGCATTCCATTGGTTCACTGCTGCGGTCTTCTCAAACTGTAGCTTGAAGACCTGGAAAGGAACAGAACCGTCAAAGGATGGTGTTTTTACCTTTGGATTACCAGTTGAAACTGCTGGGCGATTTAGTTGCAACTGCTCGATACGTCCTCTCAAAGCATCCACCTCGGCCTCGATTTTTTCTTCAAACTATAAAATTTTTGTATCTTGCGCCTCCAACTTCGAGGAAATACGTCCTTCTTGCTCTTCCAGTTGAGCAGAGATCTGCGATGATATCTGTGCTGAAATTTGAGCCGACATTTCGGATATCCGTGCCTCTTGTGCTTCCATCTTCGATGTAATCTGTGTCGACATTTCTGACATACGCGTTTCTTGTGATTCCATCTGTGATGACATATACGTTTTCTGTTCTTCTAGTTGAGATGACATGTTGGTGGATATTTGCGATGACATTTCTGTTATACGTGCCTCTTGCGCTTCCAGTTGGGATGCCAATTGCGACGACATTGATGCTACCGTAGATGTTTGTGCAGATATTGCAGCCAATATCATGTTCAAGTCTGCGCTGGTAACCGTCTGCGATGTTTCGTTTTTCTCTTCAATTTTTGTTGTCTCCTCGCCATCAAGGTGAAATATATACTCTTCGACATCAATTCCTTCTGCTTCCATTGCCTTTCGTAGCCGTGCCTGAAGTTCGAGTTTAACGCCGCTTGTATTCAATCCACGGCTCTCCAACTCCTTCTTCAGTTGCTGGATCTTTAATTCACTGAACTTTGCCATGTCCTTGTTGTCTTCTGGAATTTATTCAACAATTCCTCTTCTGACACCATTTGTAACGAATTTGCTGCAAATCCTCTTATTTGCCCTTTTGCTAAGTTCGAATCACTAAACTGTTGAATAAATAACTCCAATATTGAAGAATGGAAAAATGGCCTTTATTCCAGTACTTCACAATCACACGTATACTTTGCTACTCGCCGGCTTAATAACCAAACTGATTGATAACTCAAATGAAACTCTACTATTGGCCGCCAGAGCGCGTGCTTAATCAAACTGATTGATAGCTCAACTCAAACTGAATTACAGCGCTTCTACATCTGTTGGCTTTTATACTCTTTGGTTTCCTCGTTCGCCTCTTCTAGACGCTTCCAGAATCTACTAGTCCAGTATCTCTCAAACTTCTCAGCTGTAACTACAATTGGACGATTTTATAGCTTCTCTCATACCCCATGCTTGTATGTGTGAGCGACACTTCCACAATTATAATTGCCTACATTTAGGAGCATCTCAAATAAGATGTCTGCATATGGTTGTGCCTTGCTTCTCAGCTGCTTGTACCTACATATGTATGTGTAGACATAATGATTGATTCGTTTATGTAGATACATAATGATTGAATTATTGATGTGAATGTTTGTAGTTTACAGTCTCTCGCGCACACATAGGCGTAAATGCATCTGTGTGTGACATCTCTCGGCTGCCTTATATATGTGTATACATGATTTGATTATTGCCGTAAATACTGCTTAGCATGGCCTTAGTGATGGTATAGCTTAGTGATGCTAATATCCGTGACAATACCTTTGGAAATACTGCAAAGATCCTTATGGGATTTGTTCAAGGATATCTTTATATACATTTTCGTGTACTTATGACTGTATGCCATTTAATTGTTTTAAAATCCATATCTCATGTTGTAGTTAGTATTCTTCCGATACCGTCTTCGATTCGTCAGAGTGCTCAAAGGAACATTGATTGTGTTAATGTCATTATACTGTAACGAATTTAGCGAAACTCCGCTTATTTGCAACCTTCTGCTTACGTTCGTATCGCTAAACTATTGAATAAAACACTCCAATATTCTGTATTACAAAAGTACTTCGCAATTAAACTTCACTTCGCAACTGATAGCGTGCTTAAATCACTCTGTTTCCAGACTACTCAGCTTCTGCTGCTTTTATACTCTCTGCCCAAATGTCTAGACGTTTCTTATTCTAGAATCCTCTACCTGGTCACCAGCCATACGCGCGTGTATTTGTATTGTGTAACCATACGCGTGTGTATATATGTGAGTACGACTTCGCGACTTCGCTGATGATGACATGCGTTTGTGAGTATCTCTCTGCTGCTGGTATGTATGTGTGTACATGATGATTAATGTGTTTATGTAGCTTTCTTAAATGTTGTTGTGACTTTATTTAATAACCTTAGAGATAGTAATATTCGCCACAATACAAAACCGGACAAAGACCCGAATGGTAATAAGAATGGTAATTAAATAGCCCAGCACGGTTCCAAAACAATTCTGAAATATACCTGAAGTGGGCGTCGTCAAGATACTTATATACTAAAATAGTTTTGCCTCATAAGAGCTGGAGTGGGGGATTGGAAACACATTCTTTTCAACCTCCCAACAAGTTGACTTCAAGACTCGTCCTTTGAGACTTTGGAATTGCACATAGTGTTCGGTAAAATAGTAATAATATTATTTTTTAAAAATGTATTTATTCACTGTAGTATATGAAGTTTTAAGCCCAAAAAAATAAGTGCAGAATTGCTGCGCTGCTAAATTTCAAACACACTCGTGTATACCAAAGATGTTGCATGCGCGAATTTCAGTGTAAAGTAGCGGGGCATAGCGAAATTCTAGTAGGATACTTCCACCATACCACAGACTTTAAACAATTTTTAACATGACTTAAGCACACAAAATACATTCATTGGAGTTTTAGAGAGTAAAAATGAAAATTCTGAACAGATTAGGTTAGGTTAGGTTAAAGTGGCCGCCCCAGCAATTTGCGGGACACACATGGGCCGGCTGGCCCATTGTGATAACACTGTGTGGGCTACAGCCCTTCCTCTTTAGATGTGTAAGAATTTGAACCAATTTGTCCTTCTGATGTGGGGTAGAATATTTTCGATTTCCGCAGAGCCAAGTTGTGCTAAGCAGTCGATGAAATACTTATTCAGACATTCCATACGTATACTGGCCAGAGCAGGGCATCTACAGAGGAAGTGCCCGATGCTTTTTATCTCCTCTTCATGCCTGCAGCTCCGACAAAAATCGTTGGTTGGAATTCCCATGCGTTCGCCGTGTATTCCCATCAGGCAGTGGCCCGTTAGTATCCCGATCAGTGGACCCAAGCAGAGACGGTTAAGGCTAATGAGGAACCTAGTTCGATTCTCATTTATACGAGGCCAGGTTTGTTTGGACACCTCGCATGTGGGTTTCAGCGTCCATCTGGAATTTGCTTTCTTAGTGAAAAATGATGTTAGCCAGTATTTGCACGCAGCAAGACTTAGCTCTGTTCAGTTGCCTTCCTCGCTAGTTTATCGACAGCGCAGTCCCGGCTGCACCACTACCCACGTTACCATTGAGCTTGGAGCCATCCGTGAAGATGGTCGTGCACTCTGGGTCTAGGTTAGTGGCTTTATCCCATTCGTCCCTCTCTGGGATTCTGAACAGATTACCTGAATAAAAAGTGTATAAATAATTGTTAAATAAATACAGATAGTGGTAGTTTAACACATTCTGCTGTTGTTAGTTGTGAAAATGTCCTACTCGAGTTTTGTGAAGGTTGCCTCACACTATTTCTCGAGCGTGCAACATCTTTGTATTATAACGTCTTTGTTCTTGATACATGACAATATCTGATGAGGGTGCTCTGAGAGTGTACGACGTCAAGTTCCGAAGAAGGCTTAATGACGAGCTGTTATCGGTTAATGCAGAGACCCGGACAGAGGATACGTTAACTAGGCTATGTTATGCGATTGAAATATGATGATCCTGCTAAAACGTTTTTTTATCTGAACCCGTCTATGGAAGCAGAAGAGAAGCGACTATTATTATTATTTTTATTAATATAGCGTGCTCCGTCTACCACACCGAAGATCCTGGGTTGACGCCCCGGGCAAAGCAACATCAAAATTTTAGAAACAAGTTTTTTCAATTAGAAGAAAATTTTTCTAAGCGGGTCGCCCCTCGGCAGTCTTTCGCAAGCACTACGAGTGTATTTCTGCCATGAAAAGCTACCAGCAATAACTCATCTGTTCGTAGTCGGCATAAAACAAGTAGGAAAAATTGAAAGGAGAACGACGCAAATTGGAAGAGAAGCTCGGCATAAAATCTCTTCGGAGGTTATCGCGCCTTACATTTATTTATTTTATTTGTAAATGGTCCTAAAATATTTCTGACATACGTCGGAAAAATTCCGAATCTTCTCTAAGTAGTAAAGCAAAGCAATAATTCAAATAATAACCCCGGAAAGCTATAACGAAATGTTCAAGAAGAAGACCCAACATTTCTTGCCGATATCACAACTGCTCCCAGAGCAGTATCGACAATAATACGTAAAGCCCTGAATGATTCCAAAAAGTCATTCTAAGATTACTATCTAAGCTGTTCAAAATGATTCCAAAACGATCATGAACTGATCCCTTTAGGATCCCTACATCATTCCGAAAAAACATTCTAAAAAAATTCTACGAATCCCGAAGAAGACCTATAAATAATGACGCAAATGCCTTGAAAATTGCAACGAAATATTTACAAAGTCGTGAAGTAATAACGTCATCATTTTCCAGAAATTGTCCCATAAATCAAACCCTGAAATAGTACTACACTTGTGTCCCAAACTAAGCTTTCTTGACCCTACTGCCTGTGCTGCGACGGCACCCAAAGGATTAAAAATAAGCTTGTATAATCGAAACCCCAACAAGATAGCCACTATAATGTATGGCTGCTATTATAAGTGGCGAAGTGAATGTAAATTTAGCCGAGTATCGACTTTCGACAAGACCAAAACCAAAGCAAAAGCCAAGAAGAAGACGAAGATGAAGTTTACACTAAAATCAAGCCAATGTCCACAACCAGGTTCAGGACAAAACCAGAGCAAACTCAATGAGTAAACCAAAGTCCAAAATCGGGATCTGAACAAAGATAAAGGCAAGTTTAAAGGCCAAACCAGTGTCCAAGACCAGGATAAAGGTGCAGGCAAGTATAAAGTACATGCTGAGACAAGGACCAACTCCAAGACCAATAACAAAAACAATACCAACCAATAAACCAAGACGGTGACCAAGCAAAGGCAGAGACAAATACCAAGACACAGAAAAGGAAAAGGCAAACACAAAGATCGAGACCATGATGACCTTGTTCAACACCATGGCCAAGACTAAGACCAACACAAATGCCAAAACAAAGGCTAATATAAAGTCTTCGTCAAGAACCAAACAAGCCAATGCCCAAGACCAGAACAAGGACAAAGGCAGAGCCAAGTATAAAGACTACAGCTAAAGCCAAAAACCAAGGTCAAAACCCAGACCAAGAATAAGACTAAGACAATGGCCCAGAACATGACCAAGACAAATATGAAGACGAAGGCCATGCGAGTAAAAGGAAAACGAAGGGAAAGAGGAAAAGAAATAAGACGCATACGAAGACAAACTTAGACAGAAACGAAGGCGAAGTAGAAAAAAATACTACCACTAGCCCACAAGTACGCTAAAATAAAATTAATGTAAGGCGCGATATACCTCCGAATAGAATTAAGGCCGAGTTTTCTTTCAATTTGCGTCGTGCTCCTTTTATTTTTTTCCTACAATTGGCGGGACGGGACGAACATGTTTTACGCATGCTCCAACAAACTCTACTCCCTGAACATGTAATAAAAAATATGAATCTGCTTAAGCATTGCCGACTATTTATTTGTGTATAAGGCTGGGGGCCTACCAGTGCTCATCTGGATCAAACAGCTGATATCTTCTTCATAGTGCTTGCGGACATGACTTTTGATGTCCTGGGGAGAGGGGCCTCAGATTTCTGAATATTTAAAAGTAACCGCTTATTCAACATTTCGTTTTTTTATGAGGAGAATTTCCGCTTCACTGTGTAGATGACGTGACAGCTCAGAGCGCGGTGTTTTGACAGGCCTGCAGCTTCCTACAGTATGTTTCTTTCCTGGCCAATAGCTGAATAAGTAGCTATCAGCGTTTACTTATTTTTGTCTCAATTGTTGCCACTGAAGGGCTTGAGAGTTTTGTTGCGGCTCTGCACCTCAGATTTGCAATTACGGCTGCATGTTCATGAAAGTGAATATCACTGATGAACGTTCTGCGCAGTATTTTTGGGTATCCGAAACATAAGATCTGCCGACATTCCGAATTCCAGCCTAAGCGATTACGCTTAAACTCCATCGCCAAAAATATCTGAAACAGTATCTAGCGCGGAGAGAAGTATGCAACATTTATTACCATATGGTCCCAAGGTATAAAACCCTAACTCCCATTTTTACATATAACTTAGGAGATTATTCCCTATGACCTAGTGGTACTAAATGTTGCATGCTTTTCTGCGCCCTTCATAATGTTTAAGAGATTTTTGGCGATGGAGTTTATGCGTTAGCGAAGTTTGGAAACGGTTAAAGCTGCAGACATTGGTGCTTTATCTGTAACCGTATCGGTAACCTTATAACAGCTGATTCGACCAACCTTATGGGAATCTATACAATCGATTATTGGTGCCGCTAAGGTCGTAACCGTATCGTAGCCAACCAATTTGTTTTTGGTTTACCGTCGTAACGATAAACAGCTTATTACCTTAGGGATACGACTACAGCGATACGACAAACGGCACCAATGACTCCGATTTAAGGCGTGCTATACAGGGGTTTAAGTTCAGATTACCCTATGAAGTCCACTGTGCGACACTCCTTAACCGTTTCCAATCAGACCAAAATTGTATATGACATCGCCTACTATAATATTGTGGCGAATGTTGACATCACCAGGCTGTTAGTAAATAATCACGCAACAACAAAAACATGAAGCAGCCACTCTTATATACATGTCGCTAGCAACACATATGTAGAAGGCGGCGAAGAGATATCTCACACATACACACATGTAGTCATCAGCCGAAGTAGTTACTCACACATACACACGCACATTGCTATAAACTACAAATATACACGTATGTATATAGCTGGTAACCAAGCATGAGCTACAAGAGTTCTAGAAGGTGAAACATCTAGACCTTTAGAGAAATATACAACGAGGCAACAGAGAGTATAAAAGCAGCACAAGCTGAGTAATAAAGAATTAGTTTGATTTAACCACGCTATTAGTTGCGAAGTGTAGCATAATTGTTAAGTATAATTGTACTAATTCCAAAATAGTCTAATAAAGACCATTTTGCAATACTGAATATTGGAATTATTTATTCCACAGTTTAGCGATATGAACGTTAGCAGAAGGTGCATAATTGTCAGAAATCCCCAGAATTCGTTACAATATTGTGGATTTCGGGCATTAGAAAAAAATTAAATTTCTTTTTTAGTTTACCTTTAACGATCTCCAATCGGGACCAAAATTTATGTGTGATATTTTTTTACTCAGTTGAGCAGAGCTCACAGAGTATATTAAGTTTGATTGGATAACGGTTGGTTGTACATATATAAAGGAATCGAGATAGATATAGACTTCCATATATCAAAATAATCGCGATCGAAAAAAAATTTGATTGAGCCATGTCCGTCCGTCCGTCCGTCCGTTAACACGATAACTTGAGTAAATTTTGAGGTATCTTGATGAAATTTGGTATGTGGGTTCCTGAGCACTCATCTCAGATCGCTATTTAAAATGAACGATATCGGACTATAACCACGCCCACTTTTTCGATATCGAAAATTTCGAAAAACCGAAAAAGTGCGATAATTCATTACCAAATACAGATAAAGCGACGAAACTTGGTAAATGAGTTGAATTTATGACGCAGAATAAAAAATTAGTAAAATTTTGGACATGGTCGTGGCACCGCCCACTTTTAAAAGAAAGTAATTTAAAACTTTTGCAAGCTGTAATTTGTCAGTCGTTGAAGATATCTTAATGAAATTTGGCAGGGACGTTACTCCTATTACTATATGTACTTACTTACTTACTTAATTGGCGCTTAACCGTCTAAACGGTTATGGCCGTCCAACAAGGCGCGCCAGTCGCTCCTTCGCTCCGCCAACCGGCGCCAATTGGTCACACCAAGGTAGTTTAAATCGTTTTCCACCTGGTCCTTCCAACGGAGTGGGGGCCGCCCTCTACCTCTGCTTCCATAGGCGGGTTCCGATAGAAACACTTTCTTGGCCGGAGCATCATCTTTCATTCGCATAACATGACCTAGCCAGCGCAGCCGCTGCGTTTTAATTCGCTGGACTATGTTGATGTCTGCGTATAGCTCGTACAGCTCATCATTAAATCTTCTTCGGTACTCGCCATCGCCAACGCGTAGAGGTCCATAAATCTTTCGAAGAACTTTTCTCTCGAACACTCCCAAAGCCGCTTCATCTGCTGTTGTCATGGTCCATGCTTCTGCCCCATATAGCAGGACAGGTACGATAAGTGACTTGTAGAGTATGATTTTCGTTCGCCGAGAGAGGACTTTACTTTTCAATTGCCTACCTAGTCCAAAGTAGCATTTATTGGCAAGATTGATTCTTCGCTGGATTTCAGTGCTGATGTTGTTGCTAGTGTTGATGCTGGTTCCCAAATAAACGAAGTCTTTTACTATTTCGAAATTATGGCTGCCAACAGTAGCGTGGTTGCCAAGGCGCATATGCGCTGACTCTTTGCTCGATGACAGCAGGTACTTCGTTTTGTCCTCATTCACCATCAAACCCATCTTTACCGCTTCTTTTTCCCACTTGGAGTAAGCAGAACTAACAGCGCGGGTGTTTAGGCCGATGATATCAATGTCATCAGCATATGCCAGTAATTGCACGCTTTTATAGTATATTGTTCCAGTGCGGTTAAGTTCTGCAACTAGTATAATTTTCTCCAGCATCAAATTAAAGAAATCGCACGATAGGGTGACCCCCGTCTGAAACCTCGTTTAGTTTCGAACGGCTCGGAGAGGTCCTTCCCAATTCTGACTGAGCTGATGGTGTTGCTCAACGTCATTTTGCACAGCCGTATAAGTTTTGCGGGGAAACCAAATTCAGACATAGCGGCATATAGGCAGCTCCTTTTCGTGCTGTCGAAGGCGGCTTTAAAGTCGACGAAGAGGTGATGTGTGTCGATTCTCTTTTCACGGGTTTTTTCCAAGATTTGGCGCATTGTGAAAATCTGGTCGATGGTAGATTTACCAGGTCTGAAGCCGCACTGATAAGGTCCAATCAGCCGGTTCACGGTGGGCTTCAATCTTTCGCACAATACACTTGAAAGGACCTTATATGCGATATTAAGAAGGCTGATTCCACGATAGTTGGTGCATTTTGCAGTATCCCCCTTCTTGTGGACTGGGCAAAGAACACTTAGATTCCAACCGTCGGGCATGCTTTCGTCCGCCCATATTTTGCTAAGAAGCTGCTGCATGCGCCTTACCAACTCCTCGCCGCCGAACTTGAATAGCTCCGCAGGCAATCCATCAGCGCCCACGGCCTTGTTGTTTTTCAATCTGGTTATTGCTATTCTAACTTCGTCATAATCGGTCGGGGGGACATATATTCCATCATCATCGATTGCGGGATCGGGTTCTTCATCTCTGCGCGGTGAATTGCTGCCTCCATTTAGGAGAGCAGAGAAGTGTTCCCTCCATAATCTAAGCACTCTCTGGACATCAGTTACAAGGTCGTCGTTTTCATTCCTACAGGAGTTTGCCCCGGTCTTAAAACATTCCGTCTGTCGCCGTATTTTTTGGTAGAATTTTCGGGCGTTATTCCTGGTGGCTAGCAGCTCAAGCTCCTCGCACTCACGCCTTTCTGCTTCTGCTTTTTTCTTCCTGAAAAGGCGTCTCGCTTCCCTTTTCAACTCACGATAGCGTTCACACACTCCTCTTGTCGTGTTGGCTTTTAACGTAGCCCTGTAGGCAGCGTCTTTTCTTTCGGTTGCAATGCGGCATTCTTCATCATACCAGTTGTTTTTTCGTGGCCGCCGGTAACCAATTTTTTCCTCGGCGGCGGTACGAAGTGCTTTGAAGATATGTTCCCACTGCTCCTGTATTCTTTCAGGATGAGTTATGCCCTCAGAGAGCAGGTGTGAGAGTCGAGTTGCGAAATCATTGGCAGTCTGTTGTGATTGAAGCTTTTCGACGTCTAGCTTTCCTTGTGTTTTTTGTTCCTTGTTTTTAGCCGCGTTGAGGCGGGTGCGTATTTTGGCTGCAACGAGATAATGGTCCGAATCGATGTTAGGTCCTCGGATCGTGCGCACATCTAAAACACTGGAGGCATGCCGTCCGTCTATCACAACGTGATCGATCTGATTGCGAGTATTTCGATCAGGAGACAGCCATGTAGCTTGATGTATCTTTTTATGCATGAACCTCGTGCTTGATATGACCATGTTTCGAGCACCGGCAAAGTCAATCAGCCTCAGTCCGTTAGGAGAAGTTTCATTGTGTAGGCTGAACTTTCCGACTGTAGGGCCAAAAACACCTTCTTTGCCCACCCTGGCATTAAAGTCGCCAAGCACGACTTTTATATCATGACGGGGGCAGTGCTCGTATGTGCGTTCTAATTGTTCATAAAAAGTGTCTTTCACCTCATCGTCTTTCTCCTCTGTCGCCGCATGTGCGCAGATGAATGATATATTAAAAAATTTTGCTTTTATTCGGATAGCGGCGAGACGCTCGTCCACAGGCGTGAACGCCAGCACTTGGCGACAAAGTCTCTCTCCCACCACGAATCCGACGCCGAAACTGCGCTTATTCGCATGGCCACTCCAATATATGTCACAATTTTTTATCTTTTTTCTTCCTTGCATCGTCCAACGCATTTCTTGGATGGCGGTGATGTCAGATTTTGCTTTGACGAGGACATCAACCAGCCGGGCATCTGCACCAATCCCATTCAGGGAGCGGACGTTCCAGTGCATGCCCTCAATTCATTGTCCTTCAAACGTTTGCCATGGTCGTCATCAATAGAGAGTGTATTTATCCGAGGCTTGTTGTTATATTTCATTGGAGTATGGTTTTACGTGGCGGGTCCCAAGCCCAGCGCACAACCCGCTCAGCGGGGGTGAAAATATTACTTGGCACGTTTATATAGCGAGCCGCTTGCTCCAAGACAGACGGCCGCTTGCAGCCGCACCTAGAGGTGTACAGACGCTGCCGATGAGATCTCCCCCGGCTAGCCCTTAAACCGATTATGTCAGAGTGGCCTAGCCAGATTGTCGCCTTCTCACATTAGCTCACCGCTAAACGGGTGTTTAGCGGCTACCCAGAGGACACTTGGCCGCAAGCGACCGGCAGTAGTGAGCTGCTTGAACCGCATGCAAAAGAATCGCTCTGGCCATTCCCAGGTGAATGGCGGTCAGAAGCTTTCCCCACTTTCGTGGACTTCTACACACGGCCCCACCCTCAATATGTATGTATATGTACGCCTAATAAAAATTAGCAAAATCGGAGAAGGACCACGCCCACTTTTAAAAAAAAAATTTGTTTAAAGTAAAATTTTAACAAAAAATTTAATATCTTTACAGTATATATGTAAGTAAATTATGTCAACATTCAACTCCAGTAATGATATGGTGCAACAAAATACAAAAATAAAAGAAAATTTCAAAATGGGCGTAGCTCCGCCCTTTTTCATTTAATTTGTCTAGGATACTTTTAATGCCATAAGTCGAACAAAAATTTACCAATCCTTTTCAAATTTGGTAGGGGCATAGATATTATGGCGATAACTGTTTGCTGTGAAAACGGGCGAATTCGGTTGATGCCACGCCCAGTTTTTATACACACTCGTTCGTCTGTCCTTCCGCATGGCCGTTAACAAGATAACTTGAGCAAAAATCGACATATCTTTAATGAACTTAGTTCACGTACTTACTTGAACTCACTTTATCTTGGTATGAAAAATGAACGAAATCCGACAATGACCACGCCCACTTTTTCGATATCGAAAATTACGAAAAATGAAAAAATGCCATAATTCTATACCAAATACGAAAAAAGGGATAAAACATGGTGAGGTAATTGGATTGGCTTATTTACGCGAAATATAACTTTAGAAAAAACTTTATAAAATGGTAATGACACCTACCATATTAAGTAGAAGAAAATGAAAAAGTTCTGCAGGGCGAAATTAAAAATCCTTAAAATCTTGACAGGTATTACATATATAAATAAATTAGCGGTATCCAACAGATTATGTTCTGGGTCACCCTGGTCCACATTTTGGTCGATATCTGGAAAACGCCTTCACATATACAACTACCACCACTCCCTTTTAAAACTCTCATTAATACCTTTAATTTGATACCCATATCGTACAAACACATTCTAGAGTCACCCCTGGTCCACCTTTATGGCGATATCTCGAAAAGGCGTCCACCTATAGAACTAAGCCCCACGCCCTTTTAAAAATACTCATTAACACCTTTCATTTGATACCCATATCGTACAAACAAAGTCTAGAGTCACCCCTGGTCCACCTTTATGGCGATATCTCGAAAAGGCGTCCACCTATAGAACTAAGCCCCACGCCCTTTTAAAAATACTCATTAACACCTTTCATTTGATACCCATATCGTACAAACAAAGTCTAGAGTCACCCCTGGTCCACCTTTATTGCGATACCTCGAAAAGGCGTCCACCTATAGAACTAAAGCCCCCTCCCTTTTAAAATACTCGTTAACACCTTTCGTTTGATACCCATATTGCACAAACGAATTCTAGAGTCACCCCTGGTCCACCTTTATGGCGGAATCTCGAAACGGTGTCCACCTATGGAACTAAGGATTACTCCCTTTTAAAATACTCATTAACACCTTTCTTTTGATACCCATATTGTACAAACCAATTCTAGGGTCACCCCTGCTCCACCTTTATGGCGATATCTCGAAACGGCGTCCACCTATGGAACTAAGGATTACTCCCTTTTAAAATACTCATTAACACCTTTCTTTTGATACCCATATTGTACAAACAAATTCTAGGGTCACCCCTGGTCCACATTTATGGCGATATCTCGAAAATGCGACCACCTATACAACAACCACCACTCCCTTTTAAAACCCTAATTAATACCTTTATTTTGATACACATATCATACAAACACACTCTAGAGTCACCCCTGGTCCACCTTTATGGCGATATTTCGAAACGGCGTCCACCTATAAAACTAAGGCCTACTCCCTTTTAAAATACCCATTAACACCATTCGTTTGATGCCCATATTGTACAAACAAATTCTAGGGTCACCCCTGGTCCACCTTTGTGGCGATATCTCGAAACGGCGTCCACCTATAGAACTAAGGCCCCCTCCCTTTTAAAATACTCATTAACACCTTTCGTTTGATACCCATATTGCACAAACGAATTCTAGAGTCACCCCTGGTCCACCTTTATGGCGGTATCTCGAAACGGCGTCCACCTATGGAACTAAGGATTACCCCCTTTTAAAATACCCATTAACACCATTCGGTTGATGCCCATATTGTACAAGCAAATTCAAGGGTCACCCCTGGTCCACCTTTGTGGCGATATCTCGAAACGGCGTCCACCTATGGAACTAAGGATTACTCCCTTTTAAAATACTCATTAACACCTTTCATTTGATACCCATATTGCACAAACGAATTCTAAAGTCACCCCTGGTCCACCTTTATGGCGGTATCTCGAAACGGCGTCCACCTATGGAACTAAGGATTACCCCCTTTTAAAATACTCATTAACACCTTTCTTTTGATACCCATATTGTACAAACCAATCCTAGGGTCACCCCTGCTCCACCTTTATGGCGATATCTCGAAACGGCGTCCACCTATGGAACTAAGGATTACTCCCTTTTAAAATACCCATTAACACCATTCGTTTGATGCCCATATTGTACAAACAAATTATAGGGTCACCCCTGGTCCACCTTTGTGGCGATATCTCGAAACGGCGTCCACCTATAGAACTAAGGCCCCCTCCCTTTTAAAATACTCATTAACACCTTTCGTTTGATACCCATATTGCACAAACGAATTCTAGAGTCACCCCTGGTCCACCTTTATGGCGGTATCTCGAAACGGCGTCCACCTATGGAACTAAGGATTACCCCCTTTTAAAATACCCATTAACACCATTCGGTTGATGCCCATATTGTACAAGCAAATTCAAGGGTCACCCCTGGTCCACCTTTGTGGCGATATCTCGAAACGGCGTCCACCTATGGAACTAAGGATTACTCCCTTTTAAAATACTCATTAACACCTTTCATTTGATACCCATATTGCACAAACGAATTCTAGAGTCACCCCTGGTCCACCTTTATGGCGGTATCTCGAAACGGCGTCCACCTATGGAACTAAGGATTACCCCGTTTTAAAATACTCATTAACACCTTTCTTTTGATACCCATATTGTACAAACCAATCCTAGGGTCACCCCTGCTCCACCTTTATGGCGATATCTCGAAACGGCGTCCACCTATGGAACTAAGGATTACTCCCTTTTAAAATACCCATTAACACCATTCGTTTGATGCCCATATTGTACAAACAAATTATAGGGTCACCCCTGGTCCACCTTTGTGGCGATATCTCGGAACGGCGTCCACCTATAGAACTAAGGCCCCCTCCCTTTTAAAATACTCATTAACACCTTTCGTTTGATACCCATATTGCACAAACGAATTCTAGAGTCACCCCTGGTCCACCTTTAAGGCGGTATCTCGAAACGGCGTGCACCTATGGAACTAAGGATTACTCCCTTTTAAAATACTCATTAACACCTTTCTTTTGATACCCATATTGTACAAACCAATTCTAGGGTCACCCCTGCTCCACCTTTATGGCGATATCTCGAAACGGCGTCCACCTATGGAACTAAGGATTACTCCCTTTTAAAATACTCATTAACACCTTTCATTTGATACCCATATCGTACAAACGCATTCTAGAGTCAACCCTGATCCACCTTTATGGCTATATCCCTAAATGGCGTCCACCTATAGAACTATGGCCCACTCCCTCATAAAATACTCTTTAATAACTTTCATTTGATACACATGTCATACAAACACATTCCAGGGTTTCCCTCGGTTCATTTTCCTACATGGTTATTTTCCCTTATGTTGTCACCACAGCTCTCAACTGAGTATGTAATGTTCGGTTACACCCGAAATTAACCTTCCTTACTTGTTGATCTTGGTATTGTCGTTTAAAGTGGCGAGATTAGAAAAAATAGCTAATTTGATGTATAAGGGCCATCCCAGTATATGTAGGTATAATGTCAACTTGGAAGCGTTGTTTAGTGCAAGCAACAACGGGTACTGTTTTGGCGGATTAAGTGCAGAATACATACATTTGTCAAATTAAAAAAAATTTATATGAGTATCGGTAGTGGTGTTTATGGTGAGTTCAACCGTATAATTTTTTTTGGGTGTAAATATTAACTATAGGGGTAATTCCACGTCAAAAGGTAAATTTTACATTTTTTTAAACAAAATATCTTTGAAACTATTGAGTCAATCTTGAAAATTGTAATGTATTTAGATAGGTAATAAAACAAGGGTTTGTTTGATATATAAAACATCTATATTTAGAAGAAATTTCTATAATAAAATTATGTTTTTATGGGAAAATGATTGCTAACTTATCATAAATCGAATAATAAGTCGAAAAAATGTGTTATTGACAAAATACTTTAATACTATCGTGTTGAAGATAACTTCATTACCTTTAATTTGGGATATATATCTTTACTAGCCTTTACCCGCGGCCCCGTCCGCAAGGAGAAAATGAAATATGTGGGCTATTCACGTTAGCCTGCTTATAAAGTTATCTGTTTAAAATTTTTTTTCAGTCTAATGCATTTTATTTTTGTAATTGAGTAAAAAAAAGAACTTTATGAGCTGATAACCTGATAGGATCCCAAAATGATAACGAAATTATCCAGAAAAAGCCACGAAATGACCCCGACGCTATCGCGGACGGATCCCGAAAACCATCCAGAAACGCCCCGGAAGTGTTTCCAAAAGTTCCCGAAGTAGTCCCAAAAAAACCCGAAATGACAACGACACGATTCTAGACTTATCCAGATAACCACACAGAAATGATGCCTGAAGGGTACCAAATTGATCCCGAAATAGTCCCGAAAAAGTTCCGAAATTACCCTGACGGGCTCCCGGACGGATCTCAGAAACCATCCAGAAAATATCCAAGAAGGGTCCCTAAATTATCCCGACTAACTCCAGAAAAAGTTCCGAAATGGCTCCGAGGGGATCCACGATGGATCGCGAAAACCATACAGAAATGATTCCGGAAGGATTCCAAAATGATCCCGAAATAGTCCGGAATTGACCCAGATGGGATCCCGCACAGATCCAGAAATGATCCCGGAAGGGTGCAAAAACTATCCCGGAAAAGTAACAAAAAATCCCGAAATGGCTCCTACGGCATCCCGGACGGATCCAGAAATGATCTCGGAAGGGTCCCCAAATGATCCCAAAATGGTCCCGAAATGACCCTGATGGATCCGGCAAACCATCAAGAAATTATGCCGAAAGGGTCCCAAAATGATCCCGAAATAATACAGAAAAAGTCACGAAACGACCCCTAGAGGATCCCCAAATGATCCCGTATTAGCCCCGAAAAGGTCCCGAAATAACCCCGACGGGATCCCGGACAAATCCCGAAAACCATCCAGAAATGATGCCGGAAGGAATCCCAAATGATTCCGTAAAAGTCCCGCATTGATTCCGACGGGATCCCGAACGGATACCGAAAATCATCCAGAAGTGACGCCGGAAAGGTCCTCAAATGATCACCTAATAGTCCCGAAATGACCCTTAAGGGGTCATGGACGGATCCCATAAACCATCCAGAAATGATCCCGATATATTCCCGAAGAAGTCCCGAAATGACCCTGACGGGATCTCGAACGCACCCCTAAATGACCCTGACGGGATCCCGGACAGATCCCGAAATCCATCCAGAAATGATCTTGGGAGGGACCCCAAATGATCCCGAAAAAGTCCCGCAATTATTCCGAGGGGATCCTGATCGGATACCGATAACCATCCAGAAGTGATGCCGGAAAGGTCCTCAAATGATCACCTAATACCTGACGGCATCCCGGACTGATCCCAAAATCCATCCAGAAATGATCTTGGGAAGGTCCCAAAATTATCCCGAAATAGTCTCGGAAAAGTTCAGAAATTACCCTGACGGGTTCCCGGACGAATCCTGAAAGCCATCTCTAAATGATCCCGAAAAAGTCCCGAAATGACCCTGACTGGACCCCGAAAGGATCCCGAAAACTATCTAGAAATGATGCCGGAAATGTCCTCAAATGATCACCTAATAGTTCCGAAAAGACCCTGACGGGATCCCGAACGGATCCCGACAACTATCTAGAAATGATGCCGAAAGGGCCCGCAAATGATCCCGTATTAGTCGAGAAAAAGTCCCGAAATGAACCCGACGGGATGCCGGACGAATACCAAAAACCAGCCAGAAATGATGCCGGAAGGGACGCCAAATGATCCCGAAAAAGTCCCGCAATAATTCCGACGGGATCCTGAGCGGATACCGAAAACCATCCAGAAGTGATGCCGAAAAGGTCCTCAAATGATCACCTAATAGTCCAAAAATGACCCTGACGGCATCCCGGACAGATCCCGAAATCCATCCAGAAATGATCTTGGGAGGGTCCCAAAATTATCCCGAAATAGTCTGGGAAAAGTCCAGAAATTACCCTGACGTATACCGGACGAATCCTGAAAACCAATCTTAAATGATGCCGAAAAAGCCCCGAAATGACCCTGATGGGACCCGGAAAGGATCCCGAAAACTAACCAGAAATGATGCCGGAAAGGTCCTCAAATGATCTCCCAATAGTTCCGAAAAGACCTTGACGGGATCCCGAACGGATCCCGACAACTATCCAGAAATGATACCGAAAGGGCCCGTAAATGATCCCGTATTAGTCGAGAAAAAGTCCCGAAATGACCCCGACGGGATGCCGGACGAATCCCAAAAACCATCCAGAAATGATTTTGGAAGGGACCCCAATGATCCCGAAAGAGTCCCGCAATTATTCCGACGGGAATCTGAACGGATACCGAAAACCATCCAGAAGTGATGCCGGAACGGTCCTCAAATGCTCACCTAATAGTCCCAAAATTACCCTGAGGGCATCCCGGACAAATCCCGAAATCCATCCAGAAATGATCTTGGGAAGGTCCCAAAATGATCCAGAAATAGTCTCGGAAAAGTCCAGAAATTACCCTGACGGGTTCCCGGACGAATCCTGAAATGATTCCGAAAAAGCCCCGAAATGACCCTGACGGGATCCCGAAAGGATTCCAAAAACTATTCAGAAATTATGCCGGAAAGGTCCTCAAATGATCCCCTAATAGTTCCGAAATGACCGTGACGGGATCCCGAACGGATCCCGACAACTATCCAGAAATTATGCCGAAAGGGTCCGCAAATGATCCCGTATTAGTCGAGAAAAAGTCCCGAAATGACCCCGACGGGATCCCGGACGAATCCCAAAAACCATCCATAAATGATGCCGGTAGGTATCCCAAATGATCCCGAAATAATCCCGAAATGACCTCGTCGGCATCCCGGACGGATACCGAAAATTATCCAGAAATGATGCCGGAAAGGTCCACAAATGATCCCCTAATAGTCCCGAAATTACCCTGATGGGATCCCGGACGGATCCCGAAAACCATCCAGAATTGATGCCGGAAGAGCCCCCAACTGATCCCGAAAAAGTCCCCAAATGACCCCGACGATATCCCGGACGGATCCCGAAAACCATCCAGAAATGATGCCGGAAGGGCCCCCAAATGATCCCGAAAAAGTCCCCAAATGACCCCGACGAGATCCCGCACGGATCCCGAAAACCATCCAGAAATGATGCCGGAAGAGCCCCAAATGATCCCGAAAAAGTCCCCAAATGACCCCGACATACTCCAGAAAAGGTTCCGAAATGGCTCTGAGGGAATCAACGACGGATCGCGAAAACCATACAGAAATGATTCCGGAAGGATCCCAAAATGATCCCGAAATAGTCCGGAAATGACCCAGATGGGATCCCGCACAGATCCAGAAATGATCCCGGAAGGATCCAAAAACTATCCCGGAAAAGTAACAAAAAATCCCGAAATGGCTCCTACGGCATCCCGGACGGATCCAGAAATGATCTCGGAAGGGTCCCCAAATGATCCCAAAATGGTCCCGAAATGACCCTGATGGATCCGGCAAACCATCAAGAAATTATGCCGGAAGGGTCCCCAAATGATCCCGAAATAAAACAGAAAAAGTCACGAAACGACCCCTAGAGGATCCCCAAATGATCCCGTATTAGCCCCAAAAAAGTCCCGAAATGACCGTGACGGGATCCCGACAACTATCCAGAAATGATGCCGAAAGGGTCCGCAAATGATCCCGTATTAGTCGAAAAAAATCCCGAAAGGACCACGACGGGATCCCGGACGAATCCCAAAAACCATCCAGAAATGATGCCGGTAGGTATCCCAAATGATCCCGAAATAGTCCCGAAATGATCTCGTCGGCATCCCGGATGGATCCCGAAAATTATCCAGAAATGATGCCGGAAAGGTTCCCAAATGATCCCCTAATAGTCCCGAAATTACCCTAATGGGATCCCGGACGGATCCCGAAAACCATCCAGAAATGATGCCGAAAGGGTTCCCAAATGATCCCGTATTAGTCGCGAAAAAGTCCCGAAATGACCCCAACGGGATCCCGGACGGATCCCGAAAACCATCCAGAAATGATGCCGAAAGGGTTCCCAAATGATCCCGTATTAGTCGCGAAAAAGTCCCGAAATGACCCCGACGGGATCCCGGACGGATCCCGAAAACCATCCAGAAATGATGCCGGATGAGCCCCAAAATGATCCCGAAAAAGTCCCCAAATGACCCCGACGAGATTCTGGACGGATCCCGAAAACCATTCAGAAATGATGTCGGAAGAGCCCCCAAATGATCCCGAAAAAGTCCCCAAATGACCCCGACGATATCCCGGACGGATCCCGAAAACCATCCAGAAATGATGCCG
Organism: Eurosta solidaginis; assembly: GCF_040869045.1. Lineage (NCBI taxonomy): Eukaryota > Metazoa > Arthropoda > Insecta > Diptera > Tephritidae > Eurosta > Eurosta solidaginis. The sequence continues at coordinate 63,839,815 of NC_090321.1, forward strand.
GAAGAGCCCTCAAATGATCCCGAAAAAGTCCCCATATGACCCGACGAGATCCCGCACGGATCCCGAAAACCATCCAGAAATGATGCCGGAAGGGTCCCCAAATGATCGCGAAATAGTCCCGAAATGATTCCGGAATAGTTCCGAAAATGTTCCAAAATAACCCCGACGGGATCCCGGACGGATCCCGTAAACTATACAGAAATGATCCCGGAAGGGTCCCAAAATGATCCCGAAATAGTCCCGAAAAAGCCCCGAAATTACCCCGGCGTAATCCCGGACCGATCCCGAAAACCATCCAGAAATGATCCCGGAAGGGTCTCGATATGACCCTTGGATTACAAATAAGGTGAAGCTAATTATAAAACCATGTTAATAAGGCAGCAGGCGCATTGGAGCGAATAAAAAGTTAGATAGAAACATACAGGTAAAGCTAATAAAAGCGTGCTAATAAAAACAATTGATGGACGGCGGATGGCGAGAGTAGAGGAGAGGACCACTGATCGTTCCTCCAAAATTGTCTAGATCTCGTTCTGTATGTACCAGATACCAAAAACTATTGATTTAGGAGAAAATTTAGATTGAGTTATAACAATTTATGGATTTTACACCAGAGGGGGAGATAAAGGCGGGCGGGCGGAGGGTGTCACTGCTTACTTTGTAAGCCCTCGACTTATTTGACCCCTTGAGTCTGTGATATTGGTGAAGGCCAGTATACGTAAAGTTATAATGTGTAAAAATTATGAAAAATAATTTCTCGAAGGGTCGTGGGACCCCCACCCCTCTTTCCATGTTCGAAAAAAATTTCGCTAGTAGACTACTGTCTGTGTCCCAAATTTCATCAAAATCCGTGTAGCCATTCTGGCGTGATTCAGACGCAAAGACGAAAAAATATAATAATTAAATTATAACTGTTCCTAGGGGGCGGGGACCACGCCCCTTTTGAAAAATATATAGCTAGTAGATCCTTCTAGACTATTGGCTATATGTGTGCAAAATTTCATCCAAATCGGTCCAGCCGTTCTTGCGTTATTGAGTCACAAAGACAAACGTCTGGACAAACATCCAAACATCCAAACATCCAAACATCCAAACATCCAAACATCCAAACATCTAAACATCCAAACATCTTAACATCCAAACTTTCCCATTTATAATATATACTAGCCTTTACCCGCGGCCCCGTCCGCAAGGAGAAAATGAAATATGTGGGCTATTCACGTTAGCCTGCTTATAAAGTTATCTGTTTAAAATTTTTTTTCTGCCTAATGCATTTTATTTTTGTAATTGAGTAACAAAAAGAACTTTATGAGCTGATAACCTGATAGGATCCCAAAATGATAACGAAATTATCCAGAAAAAGCCACGAAATGACCCCGAAGCTATCGCGGACGGATCCCGAAAACCATCCAGAAATGATGCCGAAAGGTACACCAAATGATCCCGAAATGATCCCGACGGGATCCCTTACGGATCCCGAAAACCATGCAGAAATGATGCCGGAAGGGACCCAAATGATCCCGAAAGAGTCCTGAAATGACCCTGACGAGATCCCGTACGGATCCCGAAAACCATCCAGAAATGATGTCGGTAGGTACCCCAAATGATCCCGAAATAGTTCCGAAATGACCCAGTCGAGATCCCGGAAACTATTCAGAACTGATGCCGGAAAGGTCCTCAAATGATCCCGTATTAGTCGAGAAAAAGTCTCGAAATGACCCCGACGGGGTCCCTTACGGATCCCGAAAACCATCCAGAAATGATGCCGAAAGGAACACCAAATGATCCCGAAATAGTCCCGAAATGCCCCGACGGGATCCCGGACTGATCCCGAAAATTATCCAGAAATGATGTCGGAAAGGTCCTCAAATGATCCCGAAAAAGTCTTGAACTGAATCCGACGGGATCCCGGACGAATCCCGAAAACCATCCAGAAATGCTGCCGGAAGGGAACCCAAATGATACCGAAAAAGTCTCGAAATGACCCCGACGGGATTCCTAACGGATACCGAAAACCATCCAGAAATGATGCCGGAAAAGTCCTAAATGATCACCTAATAGTCCCGAAATGACTCTGACGGGATCCCGGACGGATCCCGAAAACCATCCAGAAATGATGCCGAAAAGTCCCCAAATCATCCCGTATTAGTCGAGAAAAAGTCCCGAAATGACCCCGACGGGATTCCTAACGGATACCGAAAACCATCCAGAAATGATGCCGGAAAAGTCCTAAATGATCACCTAATAGTCCCGAAATGACTCTGACGGGATCCCGGACGGATCCCGAAAACCATCCAGAAATGATGCCGGAAGAGCCCCCAAATGATCCCGAAAAGGTCCCCAAACGACCCCGACGAGATCCCGGACGGATACCGAAAACCATCCAGAAATGATGCCGGAAGGGTCCCCAAATGATCGCGAAATGGTCCCGAAATGATTCCGGAATAGTCCCGAAAATGTCTCAAAATAACCCCGACGGGATCCCGGACGGATCCCGAAAACTATACAGAAATGATCCCGGAAGGGTCCCAAAATGATCCCGAAAAAGTCCCGAAATTACCCCGGCGCGATCCCGGACCGATCCCGAAAACCATCCAGAAATGATCCCGGAAGGGCCTCGATATGACCCTTACGGGATTACAAATAAGGTGAAGCTAATTATAAAACCATGTTAATAAGGCAGCAGGCGCATTGGAGCGAATGAAAAGTTACATAGAAAAATACAGGTAAAGCTAATAAAAGCATGCTAATAAAAACAATTGAAGGTTGGCGGATGGCGGGTGTAGAAGGATAGGACTACTGATCGTTCCTCCAAAATTGTCTAGATCTCGATCTGTATGTGCCAGATACCAAAAACTATTGAAGTAGGAGAAAATTTATATTGAGTTATAACAATTTATAGATTTTACACCAGAGGGAGATAAAGGGGGGAGGGGGCGGCGGAGTGTTTCACTGCTTACTTTGTAAGCCCTCGACTTATTTGACCCCTTGAGTCTGTGATATTGGTGAAGGCCAGTATACGTAAAGTTATAATGTGTAAAAATTATTAAAAAGTAATTGCTCGAAAGGGTCGTGGGACCCCCACCCCTCTTTCCATGTTCGAAAAAAATTTCGCTAGTAGACTACTGTCTGTGTCCCAAATTTCATCAAAATCCGTGTAGCCATTCTGGCGTGATTCACTCGAAAAGACGAAAAAATATAATAATTAAATTATAACTGTTCCTAGGGGGCGGGGACCACGCCCGTTTTGAAAAATATATAGCTAGTAGATCCTTCTAGACTATTGGCTATATGTGTGCAAAATTTCATCCAAATCGGTCCAGCCGTTCTTGCGTTATTGAGTCACAAAGACAAACATCTGGACAAACATCCAAACATCCAAACATCCAAACATCCAAACATCCAAACATCTTCACATCCAAACTTTCCCATTTATAATATATACTAGCCTTTACCCGCGGCCCCGTCCGCAAGGAGAAAATGAAATATGTGGGCTATTCACGTTAGCCTGCTTATAAAGTTATCTGTTTAAAATTTTTTTTCTGCCTAATGCATTTTATTTTTGTAATTGAGTAACAAAAAGAACTTTATGAGCTGATAACCTGATAGGATCCCAAAATGATAACGAAATTATCCAGAAAAAGCCACGAAATGACCCCGAAGCTATCGCGGACGGATCCCGAAAACCATCCAGAAATGATGCCGAAAGGTACACCAAATGATCCCGAAATGATCCCGACGGGATCCCTTACGGATCCCGAAAACCATGCAGAAATGATGCCGGAAGGGACCCAAATGATCCCGAAAGAGTCCTGAAATGACCTTGACGAGATCCCGTACGGATCCCGAAAACCATCCAGAAATGATGTCGGTAGGTACCCCAAATGATCCCGAAATAGTTCCGAAATGACCCAGTCGAGATCCCGGAAACTATTCAGAACTGATGCCGGAAAGGTCCTCAAATGATCCCGTATTAGTCGAGAAAAAGTCTCGAAATGACCCCGACGGGGTCCCTTACGGATCCCGAAAACCATCCAGAAATGATGCCGAAAGGAACACCAAATGATCCCGAAATAGTCCCGAAATGCCCCGACGGGATCCCGGACTGATCCCGAAAATTATCCAGAAATGATGTCGGAAAGGTCCTCAAATGATCCCGAAAAAGTCTTGAACTGAATCCGACGGGATCCCGGACGAATCCCGAAAACCATCCAGAAATGCTGCCGGAAGGGAACCCAAATGATACCGAAAAAGTCTCGAAATGACCCCGACGGGATTCCTAACGGATACCGAAAACCATCCAGAAATGATGCCGGAAAAGTCCTAAATGATCACCTAATAGTCCCGAAATGACTCTGACGGGATCCCGGACGGATCCCGAAAACCATCCAGAAATGATGCCGAAAAGTCCCCAAATCATCCCGTATTAGTCGAGAAAAAGTCCCGAAATGACCCCGACGGGATCCCGGACGGGTCCCAAAAACCATCTAGAAATGATGCGGGAAAGGTCCTCGAATAATCCCGCATTGGTCGAGAAAAAGTCCCGGAATGACCCCGACGGAATCCCGGACTGATCCCGAAAGCTATCCAGAAATGATGCCGGAAAGTTCCTCAAATGATCTCTTAATAGTCCCGAAATGACCCTGAAGGGATCCCCGACGGATCCCGGAAACTATCCAGAAATTATGCCGGAAAGGTTCCCAAATGATCCCCAAATAGTGCCGAAATGACCATGACGAGATCCCGGACGGATCCCGAAAACCATCCAGAAATGATGGCGAAAGGGCCCCCAAATGATCCCGTATTAGTGGCGAAAAAGTCCTGAAATGACCCCGACGGGATCCCGGACGAATTTCGAAAACCATCCAGAAATGATGCCGAAAGGGAACCCAAATGATCCCGAAAAAGTCCCGAAATGACCCCGACGGGATCCCGGACGGGTCCCAAAAACCATCTAGAAATGATGCGGGAAAGGTCCTCAAATAATCCCGCATTGGTCGAGAAAAAGTCCCGGAATGACCCCGACGGGATCCCGGACTGATTCCGAAAATCATCCAGAAATGATGGCGAAACGGCCCCCAAACGATCCCCTATTAGTGGCGAAAAAGTCCTGAAATGACCCCGACGGGATCCCGGACGAATCTCGAAAACCATCCAGAAATGATGTCGGAAGGGAACCAAAATTATCCCGAAAAAGTCCCGAAATGACGCGACGGATCCCGAAAATTATCCAGAAATGATGCCTGAAAGGTCCCCAAATGATACCCTAATAGTCCCGCAATTACCCTGATGGGATCCCGGACGGATCCCGAAAACCATCCGGAAATGATGCCGAAAGGGTTCCCAAATGATCCCGTATTAGTGGCGAAAAAGTGCCGAAATGGCCCCGATGGGATCCCGGACGGATCCCGAAAACCATCCAGAAATGATGCCGGAAGAGCCCCCAAATGATCCCGAAAAGGTCCCCAAACGACCCCGACGAGATCCCGGACGGATACCGAAAACCATCCAGAAATGATGCCGGAAGGGTCCCCAAATGATCGCGAAATAGTCCCGAAATGATTCCGGAATAGTCCCGAAAATGTCTCAAAATAACCCCGACGGGATCCCGGACGGATCCCGAAAACTATACAGAAATGATCCCGGAAGGGTCCCAAAATGATCCCGAAAAAGTCCCGAAATTACCCCGGCGGGATCCCGGACCGATCCCGAAAACCATCCAGAAATGATCCCGGAAGGGCCTCGATATGACCCTTACGGGATTACAAATAAGGTGAAGCTAATTATAAAACCATGTTAATAAGGCAGCAGGCGCATTGGAGCGAATGAAAAGTTACATAGAAAAATACAGGTAAAGCTAATAAAAGCGTGCTAATAAAAACAATTGAAGGTTGGCGGATGGCGGGTGTAGAAGGATAGGACTACTGATCGTTCCTCCAAAATTGTCTAGATCTCGATCTGTATGTGCCAGATACCAAAAACTATTGAAGTAGGAGAAAATTTATATTGAGTTATAACAATTTATAGATTTTACACCAGAGGGTGATAAAGGGGGGAGGGGGCGGCGGAGTGTTTCACTGCTTACTTTGTAAGCCCTCGACTTATTTGACCCCTTGAGTCTGTGATATTGGTGAAGGCCAGTATACGTAAAGTTATAATGTGTAAAAATTATTAAAAAGTAATTGCTCGAAAGGGTCGTGGGACCCCCACCCCTCTTTCCATGTTCGAAAAAAATTTCGCTAGTAGACTACTGTCTGTGTCCCAAATTTCATCAAAATCCGTGTAGCCATTCTGGCGTGATTCACTCGAAAAGACGAAAAAATATAATAATTAAATTATAACTGTTCCTAGGGGGCGGGGACCACGCCCGTTTTGAAAAATATATAGCTAGTAGATCCTTCTAGACTATTGGCTATATGTGTGCAAAATTTCATCCAAATCGGTCCAGCCGTTCTTGCGTTATTGAGTCACAAAGACAAACATCTGGACAAACATCCAAACATCCAAACATCCAAACATCTTCACATCCAAACTTTCCCATTTATAATATACTAGCCTTTACCCGCGGCCCCGTCCGCAAGGAGAAAATGAAATATGTGGGCTATTCACGTTAGCCTGCTTATAAAGTTATCTGTTTAAATTTTTTTTTCTGTCTAATGCATTTTATTTTTGTAATTGAGTAAAAAAAAGAACTTTATGAGCTGATAACCTGATAGGATCCCAAAATGATAACGAAAAAGCCACGAAATGACCCCGACGCTATCGCGGACGGATCCCGAAAACCATCCAGAAACGCCCCGGAAGTGTTTCCAAAAGTTCCCGAAGTAGTCCCAAAAAAACCCGAAATGACAACGACACGGTTTCTAGACTTATCCAGATAACCACACAGAAATGATGCCTGAAGGGTACCAAATTGATCCCGAAATAGTCCCGAAAAAGTTCCGAAATTACCCTGACGGGCTCCCGGACGGATCTCAGAAACCATCCAGAAAATATCCAGGAAGGGTCCCTAAATTATCCTGACTAACTCCAGAAAAAGTTCCGAAATGGCTCCGAGGGGATCCACGATGGATCGCGAAAACCATACAGAAATGATTCCGGAAGGATTCCAAAATGATCCCGAAATAGTCCGGAATTGACCCAGATGGGATCCCGCACAGATCCAGAAATGATCCCGGAAAAGTAACAAAAAATCCCGAAATGGCTCCTACGGCATCCCGGACGGATCCAGAAATGATCTCGGAAGGGTCCCCAAATGATCCCAAAATGGTCCCGAAATGACCCTGATGGATCCGGCAAACCATCAAGAAATTATGCCGAAAGGGTCCCAAAATGATCCGGAAATAATACAGAAAAAGTCACGAAACGACCCCTAGAGGATCCCCAAATGATCCCGTGTTAGCCCCGAAAAGGTCCCGAAATAACCCCGAGGGGATCCCGGACAAATCCCGAAAACCATCCAGAAATGATGCCGGAAGGAATCCCAAATGATTCTGTAAAAGTCCCGCATTGATTCCGACGGGATCCCGAACGGATACCGAAAATCATCCAGAAGTGACGCCGGAAAGGTCCTCAAATGATCACCTAATAGTCCCGAAATGACCCTTAAGGGGTCATGGACGGATCCCATAAACCATCCAGAAATGATCCCGATATATTCCCGAAGAAGTCCCGAAATGACCCTGACGGGATCTCGAACGTACCCCTAAATGACCCTGACGGGATCCCGGACAGATCCCGAAATCCATCCAGAAATGATCTTGGGAGGGACCCCAAATGATCCCGAAAAAGTCCCGCAATGATTCCGAGGGGATCCTGATCGGATACCGATAACCATCCAGAAGTGATGCCGGAAAGTTCCTCAAATGATCACCTAATACCAAAATGACCCTGACGGCATCCCGGACTGATCCCAAAATCCATCCAGAAATGATCTTGGGAAGGTCCCAAAATTATCCCGAAATAGTCTCGGAAAAGTTCAGAAATTACCCTGACGGGTTCCGGACGAATCCTGAAAGCCATCTCTAAATGATCCCGAAAAAGTCCCGAAATGACCCTGACTGGACCCCGAAAGGATTCCGAAAACTATCCAGAAATGATGCCGGAAATGTCCTCAAATGATCACCTAATAGTTCCGAAAAGACCCTGACGGGATCCCGAACGGATCCCGACAACTATCTAGAAATGATGCCGAAAGGGCCCGCAAATGATCCCGTATTAGTCGAGAAAAAGTCCCGAAATGACTCCGACGGGATCCCATCCAGAAATGATGCCGGTAGGTATCCCAAATGATCCCGAAATAGTCCCGAAATGACCTCGTCGGCATCCCGGACGGATCCCGAAAATTATCCAGAAATGAAGCCGGAAAGGTTCCCAAATGATCCCCTAATAGTCCCGAAACTACCCTAATGGGATCCCGGACGGATCCCGAAAACCATCCAGAAATGATGCCGAAAGGGTTCCCAAATGATCCCGTATTAGTCGCGTAAAAGTTCCGAAATGACCCCGACGGGATCCCGGACGGATCCCGAAAACCATCCAGAAATGATGCCGAAAGGGTTCCCAAATGATCCCGTATTAGTCGCGAAAAAGTACCGAAATGACCCCGACGGGATCCTGGACGGAGCCCGAAAACCATCCAGAAATGATGCCGGATGAGCCCCAAAATGATCCCGAAAAAGTCCCCAAATGACCCCGACGAGATCCCGGACGGATCCCGAAAACCATCCAGAAATGATGCCGGAAGAGCCCCCAAATGATCCCGAAAAAGTCCCCAAATGACCCCGACGATATCCCGGACGGATCCCGAAAACCATCCAGAAATGATGCCGGAAGAGCCCCCAAATGATCCCGAAAAAGTCCCCATATGACCCCGACGAGATCCCGCACGGATCCCGAAAACCATCCAGAAATGATGCCGGAAGGGTCCCCAAATGATCGCGAAATAGTCCCGAAATGATTCCGGAATAGTCCCGAAAATGTTCCAAAATAACCCCGACGGGATCCCGGACGGATCCCGTAAACTATACAGAAATGATCCCGGAAGGGTCCCAAAATGATCCCGAAATAGTCCCGAAAAAGTCCCGAAATTACCCCGGCGTAATCCCGGACCGATCCCGAAAACCATTCAGAAATGATCCCGGAAGGGTCTCGATATGACCCTTACGGGATTACAAATAATGTGAAGCTAATTATAAAACCATGTTAATAAGGCAGCAGGCGCATTGGAGCGAATAAAAAGTTAGATAGAAACATACAGGTAAAGCTAATAAAAGCGTGCTAATAAAAACAATTGATGGAGGGCGGATGGCGGGAGTAGAGGAGAGGACCACTGATCGTTCCTCCAAAATTGTCTAGATCTCGTTCTGTATGTACCAGATACCAAAAACTATTGATTTAGGAGAAAATTTAGATTGAGTTATAACAATTTATGGATTTTACACCAGAGGGGGAGATAAAGGGGGCGGGCGGAGGGTGTCACTGCTTACTTTGTAAGCCCTCGACTTATTTGACCCCTTGAGTCTGTGATATTGGTGAAGGCCAGTATACGTAAAGTTATAATGTGTAAAAATTATGAAAAATAATTTCTCGAAGGGTCGTGGGACCCCCACCCCTCTTTCCATGTTCGGAAAAAATTTCGCTAGTAGACTACTGTCTGTGTCCCAAATTTCATCAAAATCCGTGTAGCCATTCTGGCGTGATTCAGTCGCAAAGACGAAAAAATATAATAAATACATTACAACTGTTCCTAGGGGGCGGGGACCACGCCCCTTTTAAAAAATATATAGCTAGTAGATCCTTCTAGACTATTGGCTATATGTGTGCAAAATTTCATCCAAATCGGTCCAGCCGTTCTTGCGTTATTGAGTCACAAAGACAAACGTCTGGACAAACATCCAAACATCCAAACATCCAAACATCCAAACATCCAAACATCCAAACATCCAAACATCCAAACATCTAAACATCCAAACATCCAAACATCTTAACATCCAAACTTTCCCATTTATAATATACTAGCCTTTACCCGCGGCCCCGTCCGCAAGGAGAAAATGAAATATGTGGGCTATTCACGTTAGCCTGCTTATAAAGTTATCTGTTTAAATTTTTTTTTCTGTCTAATGCATTTTATTTTTGTAATTGAGTAAAAAAAAGAACTTTATGAGCTGATAACCTGATAGGATCCCAAAATGATAACGAAAAAGCCACGAAATGACCCCGACGCTATCGCGGACGGATCCCGAAAACCATCCAGAAACGCCCCGGAAGTGTTTCCAAAAGTTCCCGAAGTAGTCCCAAAAAAACCCGAAATGACAACGACACGGTTTCTAGACTTATCCAGATAACCACACAGAAATGATGCCTGAAGGGTACCAAATTGATCCCGAAATAGTCCCGAAAAAGTTCCGAAATTACCCTGACGGGCTCCCGGACGGATCTCAGAAACCATCCAGAAAATATCCAGGAAGGGTCCCTAAATTATCCTGACTAACTCCAGAAAAAGTTCCGAAATGGCTCCGAGGGGATCCACGATGGATCGCGAAAACCATACAGAAATGATTCCGGAAGGATTCCAAAATGATCCCGAAATAGTCCGGAATTGACCCAGATGGGATCCCGCACAGATCCAGAAATGATCCCGGAAAAGTAACAAAAAATCCCGAAATGGCTCCTACGGCATCCCGGACGGATCCAGAAATGATCTCGGAAGGGTCCCCAAATGATCCCAAAATGGTCCCGAAATGACCCTGATGGATCCGGCAAACCATCAAGAAATTATGCCGAAAGGGTCCCAAAATGATCCGGAAATAATACAGAAAAAGTCACGAAACGACCCCTAGAGGATCCCCAAATGATCCCGTGTTAGCCCCGAAAAGGTCCCGAAATAACCCCGAGGGGATCCCGGACAAATCCCGAAAACCATCCAGAAATGATGCCGGAAGGAATCCCAAATGATTCTGTAAAAGTCCCGCATTGATTCCGACGGGATCCCGAACGGATACCGAAAATCATCCAGAAGTGACGCCGGAAAGGTCCTCAAATGATCACCTAATAGTCCCGAAATGACCCTTAAGGGGTCATGGACGGATCCCATAAACCATCCAGAAATGATCCCGATATATTCCCGAAGAAGTCCCGAAATGACCCTGACGGGATCTCGAACGTACCCCTAAATGACCCTGACGGGATCCCGGACAGATCCCGAAATCCATCCAGAAATGATCTTGGGAGGGACCCCAAATGATCCCGAAAAAGTCCCGCAATGATTCCGAGGGGATCCTGATCGGATACCGATAACCATCCAGAAGTGATGCCGGAAAGTTCCTCAAATGATCACCTAATACCAAAATGACCCTGACGGCATCCCGGACTGATCCCAAAATCCATCCAGAAATGATCTTGGGAAGGTCCCAAAATTATCCCGAAATAGTCTCGGAAAAGTTCAGAAATTACCCTGACGGGTTCCGGACGAATCCTGAAAGCCATCTCTAAATGATCCCGAAAAAGTCCCGAAATGACCCTGACTGGACCCCGAAAGGATTCCGAAAACTATCCAGAAATGATGCCGGAAATGTCCTCAAATGATCTCCTAATAGTTCCGAAAAGACCCTGACGGGATCCCGAACGGATCCCGACAACTATCTAGAAATGATGCCGAAAGGGCCCGCAAATGATCCCGTATTAGTCGAGAAAAAGTCCCGAAATGACTCCGACGGGATCCCATCCAGAAATGATGCCGGTAGGTATCCCAAATGATCCCGAAATAGTCCCGAAATGACCTCGTCGGCATCCCGGACGGATCCCGAAAATTATCCAGAAATGAAGCCGGAAAGGTTCCCAAATGATCCCCTAATAGTCCCGAAACTACCCTAATGGGATCCCGGACGGATCCCGAAAACCATCCAGAAATGATGCCGAAAGGGTTCCCAAATGATCCCGTATTAGTCGCGTAAAAGTTCCGAAATGACCCCGACGGGATCCCGGACGGATCCCGAAAACCATCCAGAAATGATGCCGAAAGGGTTCCCAAATGATCCCGTATTAGTCGCGAAAAAGTACCGAAATGACCCCGACGGGATCCTGGACGGAGCCCGAAAACCATCCAGAAATGATGCCGGATGAGCCCCAAAATGATCCCGAAAAAGTCCCCAAATGACCCCGACGAGATCCCGGACGGATCCCGAAAACCATCCAGAAATGATGCCGGAAGAGCCCCCAAATGATCCCGAAAAAGTCCCCAAATGACCCCGACGATATCCCGGACGGATCCCGAAAACCATCCAGAAATGATGCCGGAAGAGCCCCCAAATGATCCCGAAAAAGTCCCCATATGACCCCGACGAGATCCCGCACGGATCCCGAAAACCATCCAGAAATGATGCCGGAAGGGTCCCCAAATGATCGCGAAATAGTCCCGAAATGATTCCGGAATAGTCCCGAAAATGTTCCAAAATAACCCCGACGGGATCCCGGACGGATCCCGTAAACTATACAGAAATGATCCCGGAAGGGTCCCAAAATGATCCCGAAATAGTCCCGAAAAAGTCCCGAAATTACCCCGGCGTAATCCCGGACCGATCCCGAAAACCATTCAGAAATGATCCCGGAAGGGTCTCGATATGACCCTTACGGGATTACAAATAATGTGAAGCTAATTATAAAACCATGTTAATAAGGCAGCAGGCGCATTGGAGCGAATAAAAAGTTAGATAGAAACATACAGGTAAAGCTAATAAAAGCGTGCTAATAAAAACAATTGATGGAGGGCGGATGGCGGGAGTAGAGGAGAGGACCACTGATCGTTCCTCCAAAATTGTCTAGATCTCGTTCTGTATGTACCAGATACCAAAAACTATTGATTTAGGAGAAAATTTAGATTGAGTTATAACAATTTATGGATTTTACACCAGAGGGGGAGATAAAGGGGGCGGGCGGAGGGTGTCACTGCTTACTTTGTAAGCCCTCGACTTATTTGACCCCTTGAGTCTGTGATATTGGTGAAGGCCAGTATACGTAAAGTTATAATGTGTAAAAATTATGAAAAATAATTTCTCGAAGGGTCGTGGGACCCCCACCCCTCTTTCCATGTTCGGAAAAAATTTCGCTAGTAGACTACTGTCTGTGTCCCAAATTTCATCAAAATCCGTGTAGCCATTCTGGCGTGATTCAGTCGCAAAGACGAAAAAATATAATAAATACATTACAACTGTTCCTAGGGGGCGGGGACCACGCCCCTTTTGAAAAATATATAGCTAGTAGATCCTTCTAGACTATTGGCTATATGTGTGCAAAATTTCATCCAAATCGGTCCAGCCGTTCTTGCGTTATTGAGTCACAAAGACAAACGTCTGGACAAACATCCAAACATCCAAACATCCAAACATCCAAACATCCAAACATCCAAACATCCAAACATCTAAACATCCAAACATCCAAACATCTTAACATCCAAACTTTCCCATTTATAATATATATTAGATATTAGATATTAGATTAGAAAATTATAACTGTTCCTAGGGGGCGGGGACCACGCCCCTTTTGAAAAATATATAGCTAGTAGATCCTTCTAGACTATTGGCTATATGTGTGCAAAATTTCATCCAAATCGGTCCAGCCGTTCTTGCGTTATTGAGTCACAAAGACAAACGTCTGGACAAACATCCAAACATCCAAACATCCAAACATCCAAACATCCAAACATCCAAACATCCAAACATCCAAACATCTAAACATCCAAACATCCAAACATCTTAACATCCAAACTTTCCCATTTATAATATACTAGCCTTTACCCGCGGCCCCGTCCGCAAGGAGAAAATGAAATATGTGGGCTATTCACGTTAGCCTGCTTATAAAGTTATCTGTTTAAAATTTTTTTTCTGCCTAATGCATTTTATTTTTGTAATTGAGTAACAAAAAGAACTTTATGAGCTGATAACCTGATAGGATCCCAAAATGATAACGAAATTATCCAGAAAAAGCCACGAAATGACCCCGAAGCTATCGCGGACGGATCCCGAAAACCATCCAGAAATGATGCCGAAAGGTACACCAAATGATCCCGAAATGATCCCGACGGGATCCCTTACGGATCCCGAAAACCATGCAGAAATGATGCCGGAAGGGACCCAAATGATCCCGAAAGAGTCCTGAAATGACCCTGACGAGATCCCGTACGGATCCCGAAAACCATCCAGAAATGATGTCGGTAGGTACCCCAAATGATCCCGAAATAGTTCCGAAATGACCCAGTCGAGATCCCGGAAACTATTCAGAACTGATGCCGGAAAGGTCCTCAAATGATCCCGTATTAGTCGAGAAAAAGTCTCGAAATGACCCCGACGGGGTCCCTTACGGATCCCGAAAACCATCCAGAAATGATGCCGAAAGGAACACCAAATGATCCCGAAATAGTCCCGAAATGCCCCGACGGGATCCCGGACTGATCCCGAAAATTATCCAGAAATGATGTCGGAAAGGTCCTCAAATGATCCCGAAAAAGTCTTGAACTGAATCCGACGGGATCCCGGACGAATCCCGAAAACCATCCAGAAATGCTGCCGGAAGGGAACCCAAATGATACCGAAAAAGTCTCGAAATGACCCCGACGGGATTCCTAACGGATACCGAAAACCATCCAGAAATGATGCCGGAAAAGTCCTAAATGATCACCTAATAGTCCCGAAATGACTCTGACGGGATCCCGGACGGATCCCGAAAACCATCCAGAAATGATGCCGAAAAGTCCCCAAATCATCCCGTATTAGTCGAGAAAAAGTCCCGAAATGACCCCGACGGGATCCCGGACGGGTCCCAAAAACCATCTAGAAATGATGCGGGAAAGGTCCTCGAATAATCCCGCATTGGTCGAGAAAAAGTCCCGGAATGACCCCGACGGAATCCCGGACTGATCCCGAAAGCTATCCAGAAATGATGCCGGAAAGTTCCTCAAATGATCTCTTAATAGTCCCGAAATGACCCTGAAGGGATCCCCGACGGATCCCGGAAACTATCCAGAAATTATGCCGGAAAGGTTCCCAAATGATCCCCAAATAGTGCCGAAATGACCATGACGAGATCCCGGACGGATCCCGAAAACCATCCAGAAATGATGGCGAAAGGGCCCCCAAATGATCCCGTATTAGTGGCGAAAAAGTCCTGAAATGACCCCGACGGGATCCCGGACGAATTTCGAAAACCATCCAGAAATGATGCCGAAAGGGAACCCAAATGATCCCGAAAAAGTCCCGAAATGACCCCGACGGGATCCCGGACGGGTCCCAAAAACCATCTAGAAATGATGCGGGAAAGGTCCTCAAATAATCCCGCATTGGTCGAGAAAAAGTCCCGGAATGACCCCGACGGGATCCCGGACTGATTCCGAAAATCATCCAGAAATGATGGCGAAATGGCCCCCAAACGATCCCCTATTAGTGGCGAAAAAGTCCTGAAATGACCCCGACGGGATCCCGGACGAATCTCGAAAACCATCCAGAAATGATGTCGGAAGGGAACCAAAATTATCCCGAAAAAGTCCCGAAATGACGCGACGGATCCCGAAAATTATCCAGAAATGATGCCTGAAAGGTCCCCAAATGATACCCTAATAGTCCCGCAATTACCCTGATGGGATCCCGAACGGATCCCGAAAACCATCCGGAAATGATGCCGAAAGGGTTCCCAAATGATCCCGTATTAGTGGCGAAAAAGTGCCGAAATGACCCCGATGGGATCCCGGACGGATCCCGAAAACCATCCAGAAATGATGCCGGAAGAGCCCCCAAATGATCCCGAAAAGGTCCCCAAACGACCCCGACGAGATCCCGGACGGATACCGAAAACCATCCAGAAATGATGCCGGAAGGGTCCCCAAATGATCGCGAAATAGTCCCGAAATGATTCCGGAATAGTCCCGAAAATGTCTCAAAATAACCCCGACGGGATCCCGGACGGATCCCGAAAACTATACAGAAATGATCCCGGAAGGGTCCCAAAATGATCCCGAAAAAGTCCCGAAATTACCCCGGCGGGATCCCGGACCGATCCCGAAAACCATCCAGAAATGATCCCGGAAGGGCCTCGATATGACCCTTACGGGATTACAAATAAGGTGAAGCTAATTATAAAACCATGTTAATAAGGCAGCAGGCGCATTGGAGCGAATGAAAAGTTACATAGAAAAATACAGGTAAAGCTAATAAAAGCGTGCTAATAAAAACAATTGAAGGTTGGCGGATGGCGGGTGTAGAAGGATAGGACTACTGATCGTTCCTCCAAAATTGTCTAGATCTCGATCTGTATGTGCCAGATACCAAAAACTATTGAAGTAGGAGAAAATTTATATTGAGTTATAACAATTTATAGATTTTACACCAGAGGGAGATAAAGGGGGGAGGGGGCGGCGGAGTGTTTCACTGCTTACTTTGTAAGCCCTCGACTTATTTGACCCCTTGAGTCTGTGATATTGGTGAAGGCCAGTATACGTAAAGTTATAATGTGTAAAAATTATTAAAAAGTAATTGCTCGAAAGGGTCGTGGGACCCCCACCCCTCTTTCCATGTTCGAAAAAAATTTCGCTAGTAGACTACTGTCTGTGTCCCAAATTTCATCAAAATCCGTGTAGCCATTCTGGCGTGATTCACTCGAAAAGACGAAAAAATATAATAATTAAATTATAACTGTTCCTAGGGGGCGGGGACCACGCCCGTTTTGAAAAATATATAGCTAGTAGATCCTTCTAGACTATTGGCTATATGTGTGCAAAATTTCATCCAAATCGGTCCAGCCGTTCTTGCGTTATTGAGTCACAAAGACAAACATCTGGACAAACATCCAAACATCCAAACATCCAAACATCCAAACATCTTCACATCCAAACTTTCCCATTTATAATATATATTAGAATAGATACTAGCCTTTACCCGCGGCCCCGTCCGCAAGGAGAAAATGAAATATGTGGGCTATTCACGTTAGCCTGCTTATAAAGTTATCTGTTTAAAATTTTTTTTCTGCCTAATGCATTTTATTTTTGTAATTGAGTAACAAAAAGAACTTTATGAGCTGATAACCTGATAGGATCCCAAAATGATAACGAAATTATCCAGAAAAAGCCACGAAATGACCCCGAAGCTATCGCGGACGGATCCCGAAAACCATCCAGAAATGATGCCGAAAGGTACACCAAATGATCCCGAAATGATCCCGACGGGATCCCTTACGGATCCCGAAAACCATGCAGAAATGATGCCGGAAGGGACCCAAATGATCCCGAAAAAGTCCTGAAATGACCCTGACGAGATCCCGTACGGATCCCGAAAACCATCCAGAAATGATGTCGGTAGGTACCCCAAATGATCCCGAAATAGTTCCGAAATGACCCAGTCGAGATCCCGGAAACTATTCAGAACTGATGCCGGAAAGGTCCTCAAATGATCCCGTATTAGTCGAGAAAAAGTCTCGAAATGACCCCGACGGGGTCCCTTACGGATCCCGAAAACCATCCAGAAATGATGCCGAAAGGAACACCAAATGATCCCGAAATAGTCCCGAAATGCCCCGACGGGATCCCGGACTGATCCCGAAAATTATCCAGAAATGATGTCGGAAAGGTCCTCAAATGATCCCGAAAAAGTCTTGAACTGAATCCGACGGGATCCCGGACGAATCCCGAAAACCATCCAGAAATGCTGCCGGAAGGGAACCCAAATGATACCGAAAAAGTCTCGAAATGACCCCGACGGGATTCCTAACGGATACCGAAAACCATCCAGAAATGATGCCGGAAAAGTCCTAAATGATCACCTAATAGTCCCGAAATGACTCTGACGGGATCCCGGACGGATCCCGAAAACCATCCAGAAATGATGCCGAAAAGTCCCCAAATCATCCCGTATTAGTCGAGAAAAAGTCCCGAAATGACCCCGACGGGATCCCGGACGGGTCCCAAAAACCATCTAGAAATGATGCGGGAAAGGTCCTCGAATAATCCCGCATTGGTCGAGAAAAAGTCCCGGAATGACCCCGACGGAATCCCGGACTGATCCCGAAAGCTATCCAGAAATGATGCCGGAAAGTTCCTCAAATGATCTCTTAATAGTCCCGAAATGACCCTGAAGGGATCCCCGACGGATCCCGGAAACTATCCAGAAATTATGCCGGAAAGGTTCCCAAATGATCCCCAAATAGTGCCGAAATGACCATGACGAGATCCCGGACGGATCCCGAAAACCATCCAGAAATGATGGCGAAAGGGCCCCCAAATGATCCCGTATTAGTGGCGAAAAAGTCCTGAAATGACCCCGACGGGATCCCGGACGAATTTCGAAAACCATCCAGAAATGATGCCGAAAGGGAACCCAAATGATCCCGAAAAAGTCCCGAAATGACCCCGACGGGATCCCGGACGGGTCCCAAAAACCATCTAGAAATGATGCGGGAAAGGTCCTCAAATAATCCCGCATTGGTCGAGAAAAAGTCCCGGAATGACCCCGACGGGATCCCGGACTGATTCCGAAAATCATCCAGAAATGATGGCGAAACGGCCCCCAAACGATCCCCTATTAGTGGCGAAAAAGTCCTGAAATGACCCCGACGGGATCCCGGACGAATCTCGAAAACCATCCAGAAATGATGTCGGAAGGGAACCAAAATTATCCCGAAAAAGTCCCGAAATGACGCGACGGATCCCGAAAATTATCCAGAAATGATGCCTGAAAGGTCCCCAAATGATACCCTAATTGTCCCGCAATTACCCTGATGGGATCCCGGACGGATCTCGAAAACCATCCGGAAATGATGCCGAAAGGGTTCCCAAATGATCCCGTATTAGTGGCGAAAAAGTGCCGAAATGACCCCGATGGGATCCCGGACGGATCCCGAAAACCATCCAGAAATGATGCCGGAAGAGCCCCCAAATGATCCCGAAAAGGTCCCCAAACGACCCCGACGAGATCCCGGACGGATACCGAAAACCATCCAGAAATGATGCCGGAAGGGTCCCCAAATGATCGCGAAATAGTCCCGAAATGATTCCGGAATAGTCCCGAAAATGTCTCAAAATAACCCCGACGGGATCCCGGACGGATCCCGAAAACTATACAGAAATGATCCCGGAAGGGTCCCAAAATGATCCCGAAAAAGTCCCGAAATTACCCAGGCGGGATCCCGGACCGATCCTGAAAACCATCCAGAAATGATCCCGGAAGGGCCTCGATATGACCCTTACGGGATTACAAATAAGGTGAAGCTAATTATAAAACCATGTTAATAAGGCAGCAGGCGCATTGGAGCGAATGAAAAGTTACATAGAAAAATACAGGTAAAGCTAATAAAAGCGTGCTAATAAAAACAATTGAAGGTTGGCGGATGGCGGGTGTAGAAGGATAGGACTACTGATCGTTCCTCCAAAATTGTCTAGATCTCGATCTGTATGTGCCAGATATCAAAAACTATTGAAGTAGGAGAAAATTTATATTGAGTTATAACAATTTATAGATTTTACACCAGAGGCAGATAAAGGGGGGAGGGGGCGGCGGAGTGTTTCACTGCTTACTTTGTAAGCCCTCGACTTATTTGACCCCTTGAGTCTGTGATATTGGTGAAGGCCAGTATACGTAAAGTTATAATGTGTAAAAATTATTAAAAAGTAATTGCTCGAAAGGGTCGTGGGACCCCCACCCCTCTTTCCATGTTCGAAAAAAATTTCGCTAGTAGACTACTGTCTGTGTCCCAAATTTCATCAAAATCCGTGTAGCCATTCTGGCGTGATTCACTCGAAAAGACGAAAAAATATAATAATTAAATTATAACTGTTCCTAGGGGGCGGGGACCACGCCCGTTTTGAAAAATATATAGCTAGTAGATCCTTCTAGACTATTGGCTATATGTGTGCAAAATTTCATCCAAATCGGTCCAGCCGTTCTTGCGTTATTGAGTCACAAAGACAAACATCTGGACAAACATCCAAACATCCAAACATCCAAACATCCAAACATCCAAACATCTTCACATCCAAACTTTCCCATTTATAATATATATTAGATATTAGATTAGATTAGATATTAGATATTAGAAGGTATAACTTGAGTATTTAGGGGCGGTAAACAAAGAAGGTGTCATATGAGTTAAATTATTTTTATCGATGTAGGTATATACTGTAACGAAGCTTTTCCTTGCCCCGGTGCTTCTTCAGTAACTGCTGGGGTATACTCGCCGTGTCCAAGGTTCGTTTACAATGAATTTGTATTTCGGGGCGCCTTGCAAATCGTTTTCATATAAATTCACTTTATTGGTAAATTCCCTAAACTATAATATAAAATGTATAAAATGTGTATCTATAATTCACTTAATTTCATTGCTTGCTTTATAATTCGTGATGGGCTAGCAGTCCCTCGTGTCGCGTTAGGAGCGTTCTGTTAGGGCGCCGTACTGGTCGCCGTCTAGGTATGTGTGAATGTGTCTCGGTGACGCCTTGCGCCGGCGTGTTCCTACTATGGTTAGTGGCAGTGCTAAGCCTGCTGCGGCCAGCGTCGTATGCCTGCGTATCTCTGCTGCGGCCAACGTCGTATGTACGCGTAGTTCTGCTGCTGCCAACGTCGTGCGTATTCGTGGCTCTGCCAGCGTCGTATTTATGGGTGGCTCTGCTGCCAACGTCGTGTGTATGCGTGACTCTGCTGTGGCCAACGTCGTATATTTGCGTAGCTCTGCTGCGGCCAACGTCGTATGTACGCGTGACTCTGCTGTGGCCAACGTCGTGTGTATGCGTAACTCTGCTGGCGTCGTGTATATGCGTGACTCTGCCGCCGAGGCTTATGGCGATGGCGCGCGGGCTCGTGACGTTGTGGGCCTTCGCTTAGCGGGGAGCGAGCGTAGTTTAAGGCGTTGTAGAGCGGTCAAACCCAGCTTACCCACAATCCTCAACCCACGGCTCTCTCCTATGACGGGAACTGTCTTGCGATGGTCAAAACCGATACGCCTTTCAGATACCCTTCAATTGCTGCTCAGGTGACAGTCGCAACTTTGCGCCCCGTTAGGTGAGATCCGTTAGCCTCGGTACAGTCACGTTGTTGCGTTTCACCTCGACTCACTCCTACTGCGGTTGCCGACGTACTTCTGCCGCGGACGACGTTTGGCTGAGCCAAATTAATGGATTATATTTGGTCCTCACACTCCCCCCCCCCCCCCCCCCCCCACTTCGGCGATTTAAACCCCCGTGTCTGCTACTTGGATCGTTACCTTCCTTCTGTTCATCGTGATTTTGTACCTATCGGTTCGGAATTTCACCCGGGGGTTGCACCTCCCTTCGGCGATGTCGGTGAACAACTCTCGTACTTTGTTTGCCACCTCCGGGAATTGTTCTAGCGCTGGGCCCTCTGCATCCTCGGCGAGTATTATTGTTCGGCCGTATTCCGGTCCCTCCGCTGGGTTTGAACCAGGTTCTGCCTGCGTCGGCTTATGGCTGGGCTGGGCGCGCACTGTTTTGGCGTGTGTTTGTGCTACAGGATATGGCTGGTCGACGGTGGTGGTGGTATGTGGTCGTTTTCTGTTCGGTGCATGGCTGCGGCGGATCGTGGCTAAGATTTCTGCGCGTTTCCGGGCTGCCATCTCCTCCGTAAACGGCTGCTGTATGAGCCCAGGTCCCCCTTCTCGCCGTCCTGTATAGCGTAGGACTCTGTCGATGCTTTCCAGCACGTATATGCCACAGTCGTTGTCATTGCTCTGCTGCGGCTCGGCTAACTGTAACTCCTGGGCCATGAAGTCCGAACTCCCGTATCTCTGCTGGTACTCCCACCGCAGGAACTTCAGCCACGCCTCAGTCGCGTATGTGACCTTGCCCCTGACCCTGGAATCTGCTATCCATATGTAGCGCTCTTGCCAGCACTCCACATCAGCCACATGGTTGGTCATTTCCCGATTCGCTAGCGCCAGTAAGTACCAATGGTTCGATACATTGTGGGGTGCCAGTATGATGCGCTTACCAAACAGGTCCGTATTCCCCAGCCATCGATGTATGTGCCGATGGTTTTCATCCTCGTTATCCTTCTGGGTGAGTTGCCAAATTACGAATGGGCTTAATGTTGTACCCTGTTGCCCGTACATGATCTCCAGTTCCTTCGCCCACGCGTCGATGACCGTGTCGGTGAGCCAGCGGCTTCCCTCGAGGGAACGGAGATCGGTCGCGTAGAGTGCGATACCTCGTGGTCCCGGTAGGAAGCTTATCTCCGGCCCTTCCTTCTCCTGCGCTAATTGCTCATAGTCCGATGATAGCTCGATCGTGTCGGCCTGTTTTATTGGGCTATGTGGCCGGTTGGCATTGCCCTTGCCAATTGTGGCGGCCTGGTCTACCCGTACCCTTCCCAGGATGTTGGTTGTTGTCGGTGGTCCGGTTGTTGGCATGTCGGCCTCGACCGAGGCAACCTCCCGTACTGCTGCGAGTGTGGCGTTCGCAAACGAAGCAATTGCGCGTCTGGCTATGGATCCGGCGATAGCTGTGTTCGCCGTGACTATGCGTGCTGTCTGCGCGTACGAGACGGAAGCGCGTCGGGCGTTCGCTACGTTGGTGGCTGCGTTTGCCGCAGCTATACGAACGGCGTATACGGCTGCCTTGGGATCACTGTCGGCGTCCTGAGCGGTTGCGTGTGCTGCGGGGCGCATATCGTCGGCGGTGGCGTTCGGGGCGTCTGCGTGTGCCTACATACCGGCGGCGCTGGCGTAGGCAGCGATCGCTGCTCGGTCTTGTTCCGTAGTACGCGTGCCGTTGGCGTAGGTGTTCGCAGCATTTGGTGGTGTAATGGTGCGTGCGACGTCAACGTACGTATTTGCGCGAGTAGTTGCACGCATGTTGTTGACGTCGCCGCCCGTAGTTTTCAGTGGTGTGATGTTGCGTGCGACGTCAGCGTACGAGTTTGCGTGTGTAGGTCCACGCGCGTTGCTGATGTCGGCGCCAGTAGCTCCTTCCAGCAGCACGACCCTAGGGCGTTTTGCTTCCTCCTCCTCGTAGCGCTGGCGCATACGCTTGGCGCTGTTGCATAATTTGGCGTTATAACCCTCCATTGTAGATTGTTAGTTTGTCAAGAAATTCGTAGCAAAAGAACGTGTTGTCACCTCGGTGGTTTGCGATAGAATGACCGGTGCCTGCTTATCCTCCCATCCTTGACATTAATTAATATATGTTTGTTTTCCCCTGAATTTATTTTAATTTCGATTGTGTTTATTATCTCCTGGTTTCGTGGTCTCTCCGGTCTCCGATGAATGGTATGCCTTTAGTTCGGCAATGCTTGCCGTCTTCTCCTTCCCGCTATCGATTTTCCTTAGTTTGACAATTACTGGGGAGACATACCCCAGGATTTGGTAAGGGCCATCATACTTGGGTGCCAATTTCGCTGCAAATCCCTCCGCAGCCTTTGACAAGTGGTGCTCCTTGGCAAGGACCAACTCGCCGACTACGGGGGTCCATTTTCTCCGCCGTGGGTTGTAATGACGTGCTTGATCTACTGCTGCCCGCTCCATATTCTGCCTCACTATTCTGAAGGCCTCCTGTATTCTGTTGGACTTCTCCTCGGCCGTAGCGAGAGCTGCACCCGTCCCAACGTTGACTTCATCGAATAGGGCTCCTGGCAGTCGTGGTTCTCGTCCTTGCACGAGGAAAGTTGGGCTGTAGCCTGTAGAAGCGTTGACACTACTATTTATCGCTTGCCCAATTTCCGGGAGGAGGTCGTCCCATCGCTTATGTTTTGAGTTGGTGAGCTGCGCTATGATCCGTTTGATGGTCCTGTTTGCTCGTTCTGTTGGGTTTTCTTGGGGTTTATAGGGTGCGGTGTATTGTTGTCGTACGCCAACTTCCTTAAGGTAGCGCTGCCAGAGCGTGCTACAGAACTGTGCGCCGTTGTCGGATATGAGGACTTTGGGGACGCCAAACCTTGCGAGTATCCGTTCCCTGAAAGCTCGGCTAAGGCCGTCTGCGGTAGCACGCCTCATGGGGATCAATTCCACCCACTTGCTGAATCGGTCGAAAAATACCAGTAACATGGTGTTTCCGTGTGTAGACCGTGGTAGGGGTCCAACGAAGTCGACGCAGACCGTGGCAAATGGTTCCTGGGCTACCTGTGAGAGCATCTTTCCGGCTTGCTTTTGTTGTGTTTCCTTGTATTTCTGGCAGGATTCGCATTGACTTACATACCGGCTGATGTCACGGAACATACCGGGCCAATAATATCGGTTGGCGACTCGTGCTACTGTCCGGCGGATACCCATGTGTCCCGCGCTTGGTATGTCATGATTTTCCTGTAACACTCGCTGTCTGAGTGGTGTGGGCACACACAATTTCCATGGTACCGCCTCTTCGTCGTGTGACCGGCAGGGAATATGGCGGTATAAGTGTCCATCCTGTATCGTATAGTCGGCGTATTTCTCCGGGTTGGTGCGTACCTCGCTGACCCGCTTGTGCCACCACTTGCATTGTGGTTCCGTCGTCGTGGTAAATCGTAATGCTTCCAGCGGCTGTCGAGATAGAGCGTCCGCCACCAGGTTGAGCTTTCCCTTACGATACTCAATGTCGAAGGTGTGCTGCTGTAGTTCTAAGGCCCATCGCGCTATGCGGCCAGAAGGGCTCTAAATGGAATTTAGCCACTTTAGTGATATGTGGTCGGTTATTACTTTAAATTTGTAGCCTTCCAAGTATGGCCTCATCTTACGGATTCCCCAAACGATGGCCAGACACTCCTTTTCGGTGGGTGAATAGTTGGCCTCTGCCTGGTTGAGCTTCCGGCTGGCGTAAGCGATCACTCGCTCGCCCTCTTCTAACTCCTTTGTCAGCACTGCCCCCAGGCCGTAGTTACTCGCGTCCGTCTGCATGGTGAACGTTTTCGTGAAATCCGGGCATGCAAGTATGGGTGCTTCAGTGAGTTTCCGTTTGATGATGTCGAAGGCTTCTTGCTGCTCGGTTCCCCATCTCCAATGCTTGCCTTTCTTTAACAGGGCGGTGAGCGGCTGGCTTATAGTGGCGAAATCGGGCACGAAACGGCGGTACCACGAGGCTATTCCTAGGTATTGGCGTACTTCTTTCGCGCTGGTCGGTGGCTTCAGTTCCTGAATAGCGGCAACCTTTTCTGGGTCCGTGTGGATCCCTTTATCGCTGACCACGTGGCCCAGGTACTTGAGTTCTTTCCTAAAGAAATCACACTTCTCTGGATTGATCCTGAGGTTGGCGCGCTGTAGTCGTAACATCACCTCTCTTAAATTTCGGATGTGTTCCTCTAAAGTTGTGCCTATGACGATAATATCATCCAGGTACGCAAAAACATGGGGCTCCATTTCTGGCCCAATGACCTGGTCGAGCGCCCTCTGGAACGTTGCGGGTGCCGAGTGCAAACCAAAGGGCATGACACGCCACTGGAACAGGCCACGTCCGGGTACCGTGAAAGCCGTGTAGGGGCGACTGTTTGATTCCAGCGGTATTTGCCAGTAGCCGTTCTTCAGGTCGAGGCTAGTTATATATTTCGCTTGTCGTAGTTTGTCCAAGATGTGCTGTATCCTTGGCAGCGGGTATGCGTCGGGAACTGACTTGGCATTGAGCTGCCGGTAGTCCAAGCAAAGCCTCCACTTACCGTTGTTTTTCTTAGCTAACACGATCGGGGCGCTATGTGGGCTGCAGGATGGCTCGATGCATCCCTTCGCGAGGAGCTCGTCGATCTCGTTGTTAATTATGCTCTGCATCGCTGGATTGCGCGGGAAACACCGTTGCTTGATGGGACGGTCGTCAGTCAGGATGATCTTGTGTTCGGCTACCGTCGTCACTCCGCTCATGGCCTCGAAATTTTTGAGTTCTACTGCCAGAAATTCTCGTATGCGATCCCCCTCGCCTTCTATACCACTATGTTCATTGCTGGGTGTGTCGCCGTTTATTCCGTTCCTGACGTCGTAATTACCGTTCCTCGCACTCGGTGGTGTTATACTCTGAATGGTCTCCTCCGTGGCTCCAGGAGGCGGTGTGTGCTGAGCAAGGGGTCTGGTTAGCACGAGGTGTCCTCCTCCACATGATATGGCTGCTCCTAGGCTCCCCAACGTATCTAAGCCAAGTATAATGTCGTCGATTGCCCCGGGCATCACATGTAGGACTGTGTGCAATGACGAATCTCCGAGGCGTACCTCTGTCCTTACGGCATCGAAAATCGTAGTGCTGACTCCGTTGGCCATTGTTATTTCGATGGTCACTCTTACCCTCTCCCCGCTTCCAGAACTCACCACGTGATTCGCGAGGGTGGCTGAAACGAAGCTCCTTGAGGCCCCTGTATCTGCCTCCGACGATACTGCTCCAATCTGAGCTGGGGCATATAGGCGACCGTGTTCCTGGTACATGACTACCGCTGATTCGGCGCTGGGTTCAGTGGGCTCACCGCGCCTTGTCCTTGGTGAAGCCCTCCGTCGTTTCCCTGACGTCGACGGCAGCATTCAATCGTGCGTATATCGTTTCGACCGCACTCCCAACAAAAAATTTTCCGTGGGTTACGACATCTCCTTGCATAGTGTCCTTCTTGGCCACACCTTCTACATACCCTGCTCGGTACCCTCGGTGGCTGCTGGTGGGATGATCGTTCCGACTGCGGTGATGAAGCTGTAGTTTTGTCACCAACGACGTGTCTCGCTATTTCGCGACGTGATCCATCTGGTGTCCGTCGGTAACCTTCGTGGATACCTTCATATTTCTCGGCGAGAGAGATGAGTTCTCCTAGGGTGTTGAAATCTCTTCGGCGAATGTAGAGTAAATAATCGGGGTGGCTATTGCGGAAAATTCTTTCCAGGCGTTGCTCGTTGCTGTATCCGGCGTGTCTCATCAAGCTTTGTATCCCTAGGACATAATCTTTATATCTTTCGCGGGCGTGCTGCCTTGCTGTCGTTGCCGTATTTCGTCCTCGAGACGCTCGAAGTACCTGGCTGGTAGAAAGAAGCTTAAAAAGTCGCGCTTGAAGGTCGTCCAGTTGCTCCAGTGTACGTTGTTATTGCGGTACCATTGAAGAGCGGTGCCACCTAGCAATTCGGGCATCGTTTTTGGGAGCAAGTCTACGTTTAGCGTATAGACATCGGCTAGTTCTTCCAGCCGTTCGACGAAAGCTAGAGGGTCCCGTCCACCTTCATATTTCACTGACCACTTTCTTACCTGGTCGATGATGGGTGCGAATATAACGGTTGGTGCCTGAGATGCACCGTTGGGTGGTACCGCTACTCCGGATGATGCGCACTGTTGTGGGGGTACTGTGTTCCTGGGAGGGAACGCAAACTGGTTGTGCTCAGCTGGTCTATCGGCGATATTCATGGCTCCGCCTCCGTTCGGCGGGATCGGTGTCTTAGACTCATTTTCCTCACTCGTGTTTGCTGTATTTTCCTTCCTATACGCGGCTTCTAAGGATAAAAATTTTGTGTGTATTTCCGAGTCAACATTTGCTTTTGAAGCCATGGCTGCTATGCGCTTTCTGATTTCTCGGGTGGTACCTGTCTGCTCAATGCCCAGCTCCTGTGTAATGGATATCAGCTGCTCCTTTGAAATATTGTCTAGCCACGTGGTGTCAATCTGGTCGGCCATTTTTCTGTTAGGTTTCTAGTCAGGAATGTTCCTTCTGACGTTGTACGATTTGCAGGGTCCCTGCTCGGGCGCTAATTGTAACGAAGCTTTTCCTTGCCCCGGTGCTTCTTCAGTAACTGCTGGGGTATACTCGCCGTGTCCAAGGTTCGTTTACAATGAATTTGTATTTCGGGGCGCCTTGCAAATCGTTTTCATATAAATTCACTTTATTGGTAAATTCCCTAAACTATAATATAAAATGTATAAAATGTGTATCTATAATTCACTTAATTTCATTGCTTGCTTTATAATTCGTGATGGGCTAGCGGCCCCTCGTGTCCCGTTAGGAGCGTTCTGTTAGAGCGCCGTACTGGTCGCCGTCTAGGTATGTGTGAATGTGTCTCGGTGACGCCTTGCGCCGGCGTGTTCCTACTATGGTTAGTGGCAGTGCTAAGCCTGGTGCGGCCAGCGTCGTATGCCTGCGTATCTCTGCTGCGGCCAACGTCGTATGTACGCGTAGTACTGCTGCTGCCAACGTCGTGCGTATTCGTGGCTCTGCCAACGTCGTATTTATGGGTGGCTCTGCTGCCAACGTCGTGTGTATGCGTGACTCTGCTGTGGCCAACGCCGTATATTTGCGTAGCTCTGCTGCGGCCAACGTCGTATGTACGCGTGACGCTGCTGTGGCCAACGTCGTGTGTATGCGTAACTCTGCTGGCGTCGTGTGTATGCGTGACTCTGCCGCCGAGGCTTATGGCGATGGCGCGCGGGCTCGTGACGTTGTGGGCCTTCGCTTAGCGGGGAGCGAGCGTAGTTTAAGGCGTTGTAGAGCGGTCAAAACCAGCTTACCCACAATCCTCAACCCACGGCTCTCTCCTATGACGGGAACTGTCTTGCGATGGTCAAAACCGATACGCCTTTCAGATGCCCTTCAATTGCTGCTCAGGTGACAGTCGCAACTTTACGCCCCGTTAGGTGAGATCCGTTAGCCTCGGTACAGTCACGCTTTGCGTTTCACCTCGACTCACTCCTACTGCGGTTGCCGACGTACTTCTGCCGCGGACGACGTTTGGCTGAGCGCGGGATCACGATGCTGTGGAGGGCGTTTGCTTGCGAGGGAGCAAGCGTGATCTAAAGCGTTGTAGAGCGGTCAAAACCTGCTTACCACAATCTTCAGTCCACGACTTTCTCCTATGAAACGCACTGGCTTGCAATGGTCAAAACCGATATGCCTTCCAGAGCGCTCCAATAGTAGCTCCGGTCCCAACCACAACCGCGTGCTGACTGACTCCTGTCTTCTCGTGCTGCCCTTTTTATAGCCAATGCTCTGTATGTTGCTAGCATAGTTCGTTGCGTTGCCATGGTTACGGTGTTGCTGTGGCGTGTTGCGGCAACTTGTTGCGCTAGTGATGTTTCTGACACTTGTTTGTGTCTCGTGTTGTCCGTAGTACTGCTCCTGTGTTATGGGGTGGTGGTTTTGTGTGGGCCAAATTAATGGATTATATTTGGTCCTCACAATACATGATGTTATTTATGTTTGTATGGGTTTATGCAATGTATTAATTAATTGCAAAAATACATAATGTATAACATTGCTAATTTTTTGTTGCTAAAATATACGTCAAAGGTAAACTATTAAAAATTTTGCACTCGTGAACGAGCTGATATTACCTTAAACTCTTATGTTTATTGTTATGTTAGCCGATCCAACACCGGCTGCGCCATGCACAGTAATTCTGCGTAGAACACCTTTCTGCATAGGCGGCCTTCGGCCGCGCTTATAAAAAATAACCCTGGGCCCCGCCATGCCAAGTCCGGGTGTGTGGTATAACCGTGGCTACCGCCACGGTGATGTCCTTCATAGTACACCCTTCTGCGCAGAGGTGTTCTACGCAGAATTACTGTGCATGGCGCAGCCGGTGTTGGATCGGCTAACATAACAATAAACATAAGAGTTTAAGGTAATATCAGCTCGTTCACGAATGTAAAAAAGAGCTTTTTCAAATTTTTGGTAAATAAAGACTAGAAAAGTTATAGATATATATATATCAGATGAAAGGTATTTTTATAAGTTATTTTTCGATGTTTTAATTTTTGAAATCCATCCACTAGTTTAGGAGATATTTTGATTTGAAAAATTCATAATTTCGCCTTTTGACATGGAATTAACCACAAACCTTTCATTTGCACCAAAAAAGAAATATACCGTTGGAATCAGCATAAAAATCTCTATAAAGTCCGATTTTTTTTTTTTTGACAAATGTATGTTTTCTGCACTTGTTCCGTTATGGCTTGCTGAACAGCATTGCTACCGTAATGTAGTGGAGATGCGCTTTAGCGGGGAAACCAATGACGGGAGCAGACGGTGCCACAAAAATTTGAAAAAAATTACGAAATTGACGAATACAGAGGACTAGCCTAGAGCACCCCGTCCGATGCAACCATCTTCACTGACAAGAGTGTGATCGTCCAAAGTATATTATTTTCTGGCAAACGCAGCAAACCCACTTGCATGTAACGGGATTCGGTTCAACACGTTCGCAGAGCAAGAGAGCATGAAACAGTCCGGCTGCTAGGACCTGCTCCGAGGATGGCTATTTCTTTGAGGGGCACAACAAATTAAATAGGATTATACTAAAATGACAGCTCTTATTTGAGAAAAGTCCTGCGACCTTATAATGTTACTCGACTCGAAAGAGTTTGACATTCGAAATAAATTGTACGTAAATTGCCTTAATTGTTCCGGTACATAGAATCGGCTACCCCCTTATACTTTTGGGTGGTGGATTTAAGTTGTCTCTTACTACAGGCAAGCCTAACGCAGGTATAATCAATGCTCCTTAATGCGGAGGGTGGCAGGAAAATGTAATCAATGTAATGTAAAACAATTCCCACGCCAAGCAACCGACCAAACAGTCAACTGGATAAATAGCTCCCTAACACTATGCGACAAAATCGACTTTTTTTCTGGGTATTGGACCAAACTAACTTTTGAGGAGATTGAGGCTTAAGTATAAAAAGTACTATCTCCGTTTTTCGAAGTTAGCCTCCAAAATATAGATATCGGCTTTCGAGGTTCGAAATTCTACATTTCGAAATTTTATTATTTTGTTTGTTAACGTGGTCCGCTCTTTTCCCTTATTTGAGGGGTTGAATTCCTTTTTTGAGAAATTTAGTGTAACAGCTGTTATACGATATGAAAAGTCAGATAGTCCCATGATAGTGGCTACTACTTTCATGTCTGCACATACACTGCACTGGAATTGCTCGTACCGCAATTTTTCAAAAAAAGAATTCAGCCATTCAAATAAAAGGAAAAGGCGGCCCAGGACCACATTTTTACTTTTTTAATTTGCTGAACGCATTAACAAAAAAAAAATTTATTTCGAAATGTAGAATTTCGAACTTCGAAAGCCGATATCTATTTTTTGGAGGCTAACTTCGAAAAACGGAGATAGTACTTTGTCTACATAAGCTTCATTCTCTACAAAAAAGTGGGTTTGGTCGACTACTCAGCCGGCTGTTGCACAGTGTAATTGCTTTGCGCAACGTAGTTTAATTGATGGGCGTATCAAATAAATTGACTCAAATACTATATTTACTTAATATATTTATTTAATACAGTATATATGAATTTACAGTAGATTTACACACTGATGCAATTGTATTATGTAATAAATAAAAATTAGCATTATGTGAATATATATTTAAGTGTATGTATATATGTATATGTATGTATGTTAACATTGCATTATTTATATAATTTTCCTTATTTTTCCTATAAAAAGACAAAGAAAGCGCATACAGTTTTGCATTTTCACTAAATATTCAACTATTAAAAAACAAACACGAATGTACGTAAAACATTTTATAGAAGAAGAATGCGCTTTAAAACCAAAACGGAATGTACATAAATAATCAAAATTTAACCAATTGCAATTTATATATACGTATGTAAGTATATTAACATGTGATCTGTATATATATATCTAACATCGTACCATCTTTTTCTTAATTGATATCTGTTTGAAAATCAAATAATTATTTTTTTCAGTTAACAAAAAAAAACAAGAAAAATTGCATTTCTTGATTTGATTTTTTTCTTTTTATGTTTTTAGTATTATTTTGGAATATTTCTTGTAGAAGGTTGCAATTTTTTATACATACATATGCATTTATTTACTATAATATAACCATTTCTCCCTGTATTTCTCTTGCCATCTTTTACAATCTTACTTTTATACGATTTATTTTTAAAGAAAGTTAAACTTGAATGAGCTTAAAGGATAGCGAGAAAGTTTGCTTAAACTTGTAACTGTTTTTTAAAATTTCAAAATCTAAATTTTTTAAAACAATTATAAAAACAAAAAATTCTAAGTTACAAAAAAAAACAATTTCTAAAGTTTAACTTGGCTAAAGCAATCGAAAATTTGCACACACATTTTGCGAGCAGTTCAATTAATCGCTAAGTGTATATTGGGGTGGAGCGAATGAGAAAACATTCAGCCCAATTCTAAACAAAAATTCCGTGTGAGTTTTTTTCCCTTCTCAAATTCCTCGTATTCTAAATAAAAATTTCTTGTGAGTTTTTTCACTTCTCGCTTTCCTCCTATTCTAAACAATGTTCGAAAAAGCGGAAACCGGTTATGGGAGAAAAGTAGGTATTATGAATGTGAGTGAAAGGGAGATTTCTCTGCCATTTCTTAAGAGTTTTTTCACTTATTAAATTAAAGGGAATGCATCAAAATAGTTAAGGGAAATTGGTTATTTTAAGAAAGAACACTTATTTGTACAAATATGTGTGCTAAAATATGTACATTCTACCACAATATTCTGTTTTTAAGTCGAAAAGTATATCATAAGCAACGGAAGAGCTCTTGGTATATTTGATGCAGCCATCCAGAAATTACGCAAGGATTTTTGAAGAAGACTTAAATAGATTTTGGCATATGACGTAAGACGAATTCAACTCGACTTGGTCGCCAGAAATTGCTTTGCTGAATGGAGGCAGGCAACTCCGGCTGATTTGTGTTATCCCGCCGTCTTTTTCTTCTTATGCTCCTCTGTTGATGTTGCTGTGGCACCAATTCATTACTTATTTCAGTGAATACCACATTAAATGCAATACTGTGCATTGCTTATATTTTATTTCTTAATTTCAAACAAATTTGCAAAAATAATTAAACTTTTCAACTTTTTAAACAAAATAAGAAATGCGCAACGAAATTTCAATTGACAAAACAGCTGACTTCGAAAATTCGAAATTCCTATTCCCCAATTATTGTTCTCCCTAGGAGAAAAGATTTGGAGGAATTTTTCCGCGGGAATAAAAAAATCCGCGAGAACAATATTCCGAGGGAATATTTAGAAATGGGCTGATTAAGTTTTTCCAATATTTTATTTGATTTTTTACTACTTTTTTTTAATTAAAGAAAGTTCATGAAAAGCTTTAAAATAACGCTGTCCTTTTCATTCGGAAATTTCTGTACAAACATAATTTTTTTTACTTGTTTTTTGCATTTCTTTGTTTGGTGTTATTCTTTATTTTTCACATCGAAAGAAAATATAAAAAAATTCGGACTTTGTTGAAAGAAAGGTATTATCTTGAATCAGAAAAAAAAGAAAAAAATATGTGGAAAAACAAAAAGTTCCAAAAAAATTTCTGTTTTTTGTCAAAATGTACTTTCAATTTTATTTTATTTTTTTCAAATCAAAATTTTTATATACATATTTCAAGCAAATTGTTATTCAATAACTTGAAGGATATGTGTTGAAGGAAAAGCAAATTTGTAGAATAAAAAAAAAATAAACCCAGCATTTTATTTTTTTATATCACAAAAATTTCGATTTCGAATTACTTTAGTTCTTTTTACAATAAACTTAAATTTACTATTTTAACAAGCTGAAATATGAACTGAAATGCGTAGTAATTGCTTATTTAATTTTTCAAATATTTTCGAATACAAATCAGAAAAAACGTACTGAAACGAAAAAAAAGCTTTTTTCGTTGTTATATCGGCCTACTGATTTGTAAGATCGCTGGTTTGAATTGAGCTCAAGGCCTAACACTAATTATTTTATCATTATTATTGTTATGATACATTTATTTTTTATTGAAAAAATTTTAAATTAGAAGAGAAGTAAGAAAAAATTTAGACAACTGCCAAAGCTCGTTGTATAGATCCATTTCGGGAACTGCTAATTAGCAGGGAACTTTAATTTAGCAGTTCCCGAAATGGATCTATACAACGAGCTTTGGCAGTTGTCTAAATTTTTTCAATTACGAAAAAATGTATCATAATAATAATGATAAAATAATTATTGTTAGGCCTTGAGCTCGATTTTTTTTTTTAAGCTTTTCGATTTTTATTTTTTGTCAACCTAACTTTTATCAAAATCAAATTTTATAAATATTTTTTTAATTTTCTTTTCAAAACCCAACTTTCTGGTATTTTTAACTTTTTTTTTCAAAATCAAATACAATTTTTTTTTCAAAATCCAACTTTTTTTCAAATTGGAAATTGTTCAACTTTTTCCTCAAAATCAATTTTTTTCCAAATTCAAGCTTTTCAAAATGTTCTCTATAATTTAAAATCTACAATTGCCAAACAAATATTTCACTAACTTTCACGCTGTGCCTGCACATGTCTCTAGCCATTTATCATAAAATTTGGGTTCGCCCCACGCTAATGTACATATATAAGTATGCTGCATAATTTGTTATTTGTAGTTAACTACTTACACACTCTGCCGATGTTCAAAAATCTCTGCCGCCACAATCTATGGTTGGCCATAGAGCATTTCAGAGCCAGGCGGTATTGAGCTGGGATCAACGCTTGCATTGAAATAACTCGATGGAGAGGCAAACACTGGTGATTGTACAATTTCTGTAAGACTGGCAGCTCTAGCTAAGTTATAGGGATTCGAAATATATTCTTGATAAATGTCGGTTTCACCACTTTTTTGTTGTTGTTGTGGTTGTTGCAGCGTTGGATATTGCATTGCGAGTGTTGAGAATCTTTGTACAATGGCAGGATTTGATTGTAGATGATGTTGTTGTTGTTGCTGTACCAGCACTTCTGTTTGTTGTTGCTGCTTTGTGTGGTTCACACCGCTGGCATAGAAATCATGTTCACTGTTAATTGGCACATATTCCGCGTTATATGGATTTATAGCTGGTTGCTGTTGTTGTTGTTGTATCGATTGTTGTTGTTGCTGTATGGACTCTTGTACATATGCAGCGTGTGTTGGTGGGACAGATGTCGCGCTATCAAGTGAATTTTGATTGTAAAGAGCGTTTTCCTGCTGTTGTTGTAAGAGCTGTTGATATTGTTGTTGTTGGGTAACAGCTGCCTGAGCAGCAAAGTAATCTGGAAACTGGTGTTGTAAGTGTTGTGCATTTTCTTGTTGCTGCAGCTCATTATTCTCTCGTTGCTTACTCTGCTCATTGGCCCCAATTAACGTAGGCGGAGTTTCTGGTACTTCAATTGCAAAGGAATAATTGTTGTTGATGCTATTTTGCAGAGAATTGTTTATGGCAATGGTTTGTGAATTTTCTTTTGGTTGTGCTGATTGCACGTGTTGTCCGGGATTATCAGTTATTTGGGAGGTCGGTGAGCCGTGAACAGGCAAAGCAGAAGTGCCATGAACCAGATCAGGTAAACTAACAGCAGCAGCTGGCAAAGTCGAGACAATTGGATGTGATATAGCAGTACGATCAGCAGGCGATGCACTATCAAACCCAGAGGTAGGATCTTTTACAGATTTCGCCACAATACTAGGCACTGGGCGTATTAGCATTGGTGCATCATCCATTTGCAGTAGCGCATTACTTGTGGTGTTGATGGGCGATGCGGCTAATGAGTGACGTGGAGAGGACACATCTACAGCGTGGCGCGTTGCACTAGGTAACTGTAAGATGTATTTATATTAGAAATAGCTTTAAGTTTTCAAAAATGTTTGAGTTACTTACCGACTCAGCAGAGTTTGGGCGCTGTGCGTAAGCTACTTGAATTTTACTGAGTATTTGCGTATCGGCCGGCAGTACCAATGGCGTAGGTGGTAATAGCACTGGTTGTTCTAGTACCGGCACTGCAATACTATGAGGTGATGTTGGACTTTCAGCTCGCGGTGTTTGTGATAGCGCTGATGCCGTTGATGGTGATGGTAGTGGTGGTGATGCGGCATTGGTAACAGACATCACTTGTCCACGCTTATCTGTTAGTGAAAAGCAAAAACAAAATACATAAGCGGGTGTGTGTGTGTGTGTGTATGAAGAAAATTTTAGTGACAAAACAAGAAAGAAACAATAAAAGTTTTACGACGCACAAACATACATAGTGTAACGAATTTACTGCAAGTTCTCTTATTTGCAACCTTCTGCTAAGTTCGAATCACTAAACTGTTGAATGAATAACTCCAATATTGAATAATGGAAAAATTGCCTTTATTAAAGTACTTCACAATAAATAATACTGCTATTGCTCGCCAGATAGCGTCTTAATCAAAACTGCTCCCAGCGCCTCTACTGTTCATGCCTTTTATACTTTTTGATTTCCTCGTTGCATCTTCTAGGCGCTTCTGTTCTGGAATCTACTAGTTGGTTATCTGCTATAATTATAACTACAGATGTACGTGTATAGCTCTCAGATGCGCGTGTGTTTGTGAGCGACACTTCCACAATTATAATTGCATATCTCAGATAAGATATCTGCATGTGTTTGTGCATTGCTTCTCTACTGCGTGTACGTACATATGTGTAGTCATAATGATTGAATTATTGATGTGACTTGAATCACTGTTTAGCATCGGCTTAGAGATGATAGAATCATTTAGTGCTGCTAACATTCGTAACACTGCCCGCCACCTAAGTCTGATCGTCCCGATCAGACAAATCTCTCGATCTAAACGCTGCCAGGCTTTCCAAATGAACCACTTTCATTTTGGTTCGTGGTTTGCCAATGGTTTGTATGCGGTACACTACACCGTTGATCCGTTTTGTATGGGCCTTCCCAATTACACTGCAATTTCGGGGACAAACCTTTTTTTCGTTGTTGGTTGTATAACAGCACCAAATCTCCATCCTGAAACCCTTCCGAATTAATTGCTTTATTACCTCGCTTTCATCTTGTCACTCATAATCTTATAATCTTTGCTCGTTGCCTTACCATATCATGTATTTCTCTTAGCTCTTCTTCCAAATCACTAGTGGATTTCTTGACATTTCTCTCCGCATTGGCATCTATCCCAAACTTCAAATCAACTGGCAGTCTAAGGTCATTGCCAAAAATTACTTTTGCAGGGGCTTGGCCCGTTGTCTCATGTATTGCCGATCGGTAGGCCATGAAGAATATGGTATGCGGCTATCCCACTCCTTATGGTACTTGCCTACTACTTTCCTTAAATGCTCCTCCAAGGTTCTATTGAAACGTTCCACCATACCATCGGACTGAGAAGGCAATGCAGTTGTCCGTGTTTTTCGAATGCCCAATGATTTACACATTTCCTGGAACACAGCTGATTCGAAATTCCTGCCTTGGTCAGAATGTAACTCCATTGGTACCCCATACCTTGCAACCCAATTGTTTATAAACACTTCTGCTACTGTTTCCGCTTCTTGATTTGGGATTGGGTATACCTCTGGCCATTTGCTGGAATAATCCATAACCACCAGTAGGCCATCAAGAATATGGCCTAGTAGGAAATGGACCTGCGACATCCATAGCGATCCTTTCAAATGGCGCACCTGAGTTATATTGCTTCATATGGCCATGATTTCGGGTTTTGGGCCCTTTCGCTCTGCTGCAAACCTCGCAGTTCGCAATCCACTCGGTGACCGACTGACGGCAACCAACCCAATAGAATCACTGCTTAATTTTCTCGAGCGTCTTCGTGATTCCAAGATCACCTCCACTTGGACCATTGTGGGAACAACTATCAGTTTCTTCTTGCATTGACCATCCTCACTCTCCCATACTGGATGCAAGCAACCGGATATCAATTCTAAACTGTTCCACTGTGCCCAATATGACTTCGCAATGGGACTCTCTGCTGACATCTCCTCTCTGCTTGGTCTTTCGTCTCGTTCGAGCCCTTGCATAACATGTGGCAGATCTGTATCTTCTAGCTGACACTTCCTTAGCTGTTGCTTGTCCCATTCATCCATTTCAACGCTGCGTGATCTGTCCTGACACGGAATCGCTGGCCGTAGAAGTATTTGTGAAAATGTTTAATGCACTCTACCAATGCCAACAGCTCTATCCGCGTAACGCAGTAGTTCCTCTCTGGTTTTCCAATCGAACGGCTGTAATATGCAACTACCTTTTAGTGTCCATCGACCAGTTGTGATAAAACGCCTCCTATAGCATATCCACTCGCATCTGTATCTAGAATAAATGTTGCTCCTGGAATCGGATAGGCTAACATTGGGGCAGTGCATAACTGCTCCT
The DNA here is from genome assembly GCF_040869045.1 of Eurosta solidaginis. Lineage (NCBI taxonomy): Eukaryota > Metazoa > Arthropoda > Insecta > Diptera > Tephritidae > Eurosta > Eurosta solidaginis. Next base: position 63,877,816 of record NC_090321.1, read on the forward strand.
TCAATGTTTGGAAAGCCACTTCTTGCTCCTTCTTCCATTCAAAAGCTTTATCTTTCTTGTAAGCTCATGGAGGCTATGGGCTACGCTGGAAAAATTTGGTACAAATCGGCGGTAATATGTGCACAGCCCAAGGAAACTTCTCAATTCATGTAGGTTCTGTGGTCTTGGTCAATCCTTTACTGCCTCGATCTTTTCGTTCGCAGTGCAGATGCCCTCTGTCGTTACCTTGTGACCCAAATAACTTACTTCCTTTTTAAACCGCGCACACTTTTTGGGACTTAATTTCAGACCAGCGCTAGCTATTCTCTGGAAAACTTCCTCTAAGTTTTTAAGATGTTCATCAAAGTTCTTGCCCAATACGATGATGTCGTCCAGGTACACCAAGCATGTTTTCCAATGTAGTCCTTCCAATACCTGATCCATGAGTCTCTCGAAAGTAGCTGGTGCATTACATAGTCCAAAGGACATTACTGTAAATTGCCAAAGACCATATCCGACGCTGAAGTCTGTTTTCTCTTTTTCTTCCTCCTTCACCTCCACTTGCTAGTAGCCGCTTTTCAAGTCCAGTGTGGAAAACCATTTCGTACCAGAGAGCGAGTCCAGAGTGTCGTAAATTCTTGGCAATGGGTAGCTATCCTTTTTCGTAACGTCATTCAACTTCCGGTAGTCCACGCAAAACCTCATTTTTCCATCCTTCTTCTTTACAAGTACTACCTATGAGCTAGCTGATGGTTCGATGCCGCCGCTGTCGCTCATTTCTTGTATAATTTGACTCACAAATTCCCGCTTCGCCAGTGGAACACTACGTGGAGCTTGACGTATCGGCCTCGCGTCTCCAGTGTCAATTTGATGTTTCACAACATTGGTGCGGCCTGGTTTAGAACCATCCTGGGCAAATATGTTTGCGTACTTTAGGAGCAGTTGCTTCGCCTTTCTCCGATAATCTTGATCTAGCCCCTCCGTCCATGCCGTGATGTCATTTGAAATATCAGTATTGCTAGTTGAAACGTGTTCCTGGAGCTGTTCACAGTTAATAACTACTTCAGCCTCTTGGCATCTTCCCAATATATAGATCCTTTTGTCAATTTGGGTGGTGACTTGAACTCATTGAGTACTCTTACCGGAATACGTCCATCTTGTTTTGTCATAGCTAGGGTTTTTCCTACAAGTATGTTCGGTGTTGATTTGTTTGCTGCTTCGACAACCCACAATTTGTTTGTCCCACAATCTCCATCGACCTTTGCCCAGATGACTGCTTCTGATTTTGGTGGTATTTGCTGACCCTCTCCTCCACCAGCACTTGTTTACTGCTGTAGCCTCTCTCGTAGCCGAAATTAAGAGGCACATCCATGTTCTTATATCTCAACGTCTTGCTTTGCATGTCGATCTTGATGCCGTGGTCGATTAAGAAGTCCACTTCAATTATGATTTCATCAACAATCTCTGCCACTATAAAATTGTGTATTATCGTGACGTTCCCAATTGCGACTTCACATGATACTTCTCCTAGAACCGTGGTGTCTTCTCCAGTGGCTGTACGCAATCTTGCTCCATGCAATGGTCTTATTTTCTTGTTAACTAAATCCGCTCGAATGGAATGAGATGCACCCGTATCTACAGTCAGTAAACGTTCCTTTCCATCCACATGTCCTCCGACAGTAAGATTGTTTGACCTTCTTCCAATTTGTGAGATAGAGATTATGGGGCATTCAATTGAGGGAGCCAGCTGTCGCCCCTTACGGCTGACTCGCTTTAGTTTAACGATTGAGTGGACTTCGAGATTTGCTCATCTCCTTCAGCTCTGCGTTTACGGCCACCCACATTGTTGGAGCTATTGGGACCGGTGCTGCAATGTCGTGCAATATGACCTGGGTTGCCGCACTTGAAACATTTAATAACTCCGGCATTTTTCTGTTGTGGTCCCTTCAGTCCTTCCAAATTTGTGTCTACCCAATCTGGTCTTTCCACTTCCACACGATGAGCTTTGTATGCTGGTTTACTCAATAGTGAGGCAGTTTCCTGAGTCAATGCATGTGATACCGTTTCTGCAAATGTTGGCTTTGGGTTTGCGTATGTGGCTCGCTTCATTTCGACGTCCCGTATGCCATTTATAAAGCTGTGAATTTTTACCCTTTCGGTGTATTCTACGGGTGCGTCGGCATTCGCCAAATGTGCAAGCCTTTCGACATCTGACGCAAACTCCTGCAAAGTCTCATTAGCTTTTTGGTAGTGGTTTTGCAACTCTATTTGGTGTATCTGCTTCCTGTGTTCGCTTCCGTATCGCCTCTCTAGAGCGCTCATCAAGCTTTCGTAGTTGCTCCGCTCTCCCTCGGTAATAGTCTGTAGGATTTCAGCAGCAGATCCTTTCAATGCCACGAATAGTGCAGCAACTTTATCTTCAGCACTGCAGTTGTTCACTGCTGCGGTCTTCTCAAACTGAATCTTAAACACCTGGAAAGGAACAGAACCGTCAAAGGATGGTGTTTTTACCTTTGGATTGCTTGCTGAAACGGCGATTTAGTTGTAACTGCTCCATACGACCTTTTAAATCATCTACTTCTGCCTGAAAATGAGCCATTTTTGCATCCTGCGCTTCCAGTTTTGATGATACCTGTTCCAAAATTTCTGCCGACATTTCAGATATACGTGCCTCTTGCGCTTCCAATTGAGATGCCATATATGTCTTTTGGTCTTCCAGTTGAGATGACACTTGCGACGTCATTTCTGAAATACGTGCCTCCTGTGATTCCAGTTGGGATGCCATATATGTCTTCTGCTCTTCCAGTTGGGATGCCATATATGTCTTCTGTTCTACGAGCTGTGCTGACATATTTGTCTTCTGTTCTTCGAGCTGTGTTTCCATCTTGGATGTAATCTGTGTCGACATTTCTGACATTTGCGACGACATTGATGTTACTGTCGATGTTTGTGCTGATATTGCAGCCAAAATCATGTTCAAGTCTGTGCTCGTAACTGTCTGCGATGTTTCGTTTTTCTCTTCAATTTTTATTGTTGTCTCGTCCCCATCAGGATAAAAGACATACTCGTCCACATCGATTCCTTGCGACTCCATTACCTCTCGTAGCCGGGCTTGAAGTTCGATCTTATTGCCGGTTGTATTCAATCCACGGTTCTCCAACTCCTTTTTCAGTTGCTGGATCCTCAATTCACTCAACTTTGCCATGTCCGAGTTGTATTTCCAATCTTCGGAATCTATTCAACAATTCCTCTTCTGACACCAATTGTAATGAATTTACTGCAAATCCTCTTATTTGCAACCTTCTGCTAAGTTCGAATCACTAAACTGTTGAAAAAATAACTCCAATATTGAATAATGGAAAAATGGCATTTATTAAAGTACTTCACAATAAATAATACTGCAATTGCTTGCCAGATAGCGTCTTAATCAAAACTGCTCCCAGCGCCCTACTGTTCATGCCTTTTATACTCTTTGATTTCCTCATTGCATCTTCTAGTCGCTTCTAATCAGTAATCTACTAGTTGGGTATCTGCTATAATTATAACTACAGATGTACGTGTATAGCTCTCATATGCGCGTGTGTTTGTGAGCGACACTTCCACAATTATAATTGCATATCTCAGATAAGATATCTGCATGTGTTTGTGCATTGCTTCTCTACTGCGTGTACGTACATATGTGTAGTCATATTGATTGAATTATTGATGTGACTTGAATCACTGCTTAGCATCGGCTTAGAGATGATAGAATCCCTTAGTGCTGCTAATATTCGTTACAATAGCTAATACAAGATAAGTAAGTCTCTGTTAGACTTTCAAAACATAAACATCGAGTCGTGTGGTCAATTTTAATTCAAATAATAACTAAATAAGCAACAATCAACGAATTAAATACACCCACAATCTTTATAGAAAGTAAGCTAAGCATAATCAGTACTTTAGAGAGGGACACGTTCCAAAATATGGCCGGATAAGCACATTTCTTTAAATTGGAATTAGGTGTACACTGTACAATCCACAAGAAAGGTGACTCCGAAAACCAACCAACGCCAAGTACCGTGTAAACAGCCTGCTTAATATAGCGTATAAGTTTCTACCTAGCGTATTGTGCGAAAGACTGAAGCTGGTCGTATCAGTGCGGCTTCAGAACGGGTAAATCTACTATCGACCAAATCTTCACGATGCGCCAGATCGTGGAGAAGACTCACGATAAGAGAATCGACACTCTACAGCATTTGACAGTGCGAAAAGAAGTTGTTGTTTTTGTTGTAGCAGTGGAAATTAAATGGGGTTACACTGAAATTACTGTCCTTAGTCGGGAAAAATCCCGAGTCGCTCTGGTACATAGAACCGACTGCCTTTGGAAGCCAAAAGAAGTTGTATACTTGTATGCTGCTATGTCTGTATTTAAGTTCCCTGAAAATTTAATAATGCTCTGCCTTGGGCAACACCACCAGCTGCGTGGATTCAAGGGGTTGATAAACGCAATACAAAGCTTTATAGCTTCAAAGCTTCAGCACCCCAATTTTCACCTATCTACGCGGGGGAATCCTGGACCCGTATTACGTGTTACGACCTTTTTCACTCAAGCGATAACTTACCAACTTTCAAACTATTTCTAAAAATTAAAAAAAGTTATAGATCTAACGAGTACTTTTTGTCGCTAGTTTGCATATGCCATTAATGAGATCCACCATTTCAGAGTTATTGTAATTCAAAAAATGTGTTTCGATCACGGATCATGGCGAGGCTCTGGCGACCCCAAGTTCCTCATGACACTGGCCTAGAATGTTTAATGTGGTCATATTAATCGTTCCCTAGATGGTCGGGCTAGTACTTTGATGGTGCTTTGGATGGTGTACTGGAACGTATCGGATCTGTATCCGGTAAAGGACCATCAACACCGATAACACTCCCCAAACCCTTCGGAGAGTGTCTATCTCTAATACAACAACAACAACTAGCTCCGTAAGGATTTGGAAGGGCCTCTCCGAACCATTCGAAACCAACCGAGGCTTCACACAATGCGCCTCAATTTCGTGCGATTTTTTTAACATTATGCTGGAGAAGATAGTTTTCGCAGTAGAACTAGACCGTGATGGTACAATCTATTATAAGAGCGTACAATTACTCGCCTATACTGATGGTATTGATATTATTGACCTTAACAAACGCGCTGTGAGTTCTGCCCTCTCGGGATTAAATAAAAAAGCAAAAATAGTGGGTCTTGCGGCTAATGAGGACAAGATGAAGTACTTGCTGTTATCTAAGAAAGAATCGGCGCATTCGCGCCTTGACAGCCACGTCACTGTTGACGGATGATAAATTCGAGACTGTGAAGGACTTAGTCTATTTGGATACCAGCATTAAGAGCAAAAACAATGTCAGCTTAGAAATCGAACGGAGAATAACACTTGCCAAAAAGTGCTACATTGGACTGAGTAGGCAATTGAAAAGTAAAGTCCTCTCTCGATGAAGAAATATCACGCTCTACAGATCCCTCATCATTCATACCTGTGCTAACATATGGCTCGAAATCGTGGACGGTGTGAAGATGATGTGGCTCTTGGCATGTTCGAGAGAAAATTTCTCCAGGGTATTTATAGTCCTGTCCGTGATGCCGACGGCGAGTATCGAAGGAGGTATAATAATGAGCTATATGAGCTTTACGCAGTGCAGCGAATGGACGAAGACGTTAATACAACAACAACGAAGACGCTCCGCCCATAAAAGTATTTCAGTCGACACCGCAGTTTGGAAGCAGAGGAAGAGGAGACCTCCACTGAGTTGGGAGAGGCAGGTGGAGGAAGATTTGACCTACCTTGGTGCTCCCAATTGGCGTCAGTTATCGAGAAACAGGGATAGCTGGCGTGACTTGTTACGAAATGGCCAAAATCCTTTACGCGGTTAAGCGCCAGTTAATGATGATACAAATTGGATAGCGCACAAGAGGTATTTCAGCAATCTGGGCGGCCAAAAATCAATTTTTCAAAACGCAGCAAATAAAAAAAAAAATATTTTTAGTAGGCCAATACTCTAGCGTATTAGAATCAATTATTATTTATTTTCATAATTGAAATGCCTAGTGTGGACATCCACTCAAAGTTGGACCATTCGTGCGTATCTTGCGGCAGTTTATCTCGTTCTTAGAGTAATTACATTATTAATTGATATTTTTACAGGTTTCAGTGAAGTTTATAAAAAAGAAGCCATGGATTCTTATGAAACAGGTAAGTGTGTATAATATTTATGTATTTTAAGATTTATATAGTCCTTAACGCCTTCGTAATACAATTTTTAAAAAGTGATGTATTGGGCCGAAATTTTTTCCCAATTTTTTTTCCGAAAGGTTTTTGTTTTAGTGCCCCGCTTTGCCCCGCATTGATTCCAATTTTTTTAGAAAGCCTGTGTTTTGCTAATTTAAATAGTGGAAAGATTGGTCCCGCTTATTCCCGCTTTTTGAAAAAAATTTGTAATTTTGAGCGTTGCACAGTGGTGCCATCTCCATAGGGTGAGCACTAAAAAATAGTAAACGTACTCCAAATCTATTTAAATTCGGCGCGTGATCTTGTTGTAGCATAAAAATAATATATATGCAATATGGTGATGATTGGTACCGTGCCACGCCCCCTACTCTTGTGGGCGGTTATATTAAAAGATGTCTGATTTTTATGAAACTCAGTTTGGACGTTAATCTCACGTTTAGAAACGCAATTGTACAATTTGATCTTGTTTGGTGAATCAATGTGTTGATACCGAATCCTAGATGTATTTGGCCAATATACACCAAAAACTGCAATCGATGAGAACATTTTTTTTGTATGTTCCGTATATAGCTGTATTAAGATTTTTTTTAATTAAGGTTTCTCTTGTCGAGTAATCACCCGTAACGAATTATTTAATAACATGAAAGCATCAGATGCGGAAAGTATTACGAGAAATTAAACAGTTTAGACAAATATCTTCTAAGCTTGGTACCTTATTCAAGAAAAGATACCATTGAAACTCGAAAGAGACATACGTCGTTTGAAATCCAAGATTATGACCTGCCTGACACACCCTCTGATGATGAGCGCTAAAGAATGATAACTAACCATGCGACTGGACTTCTGTTACAAATAACAGTATATCGGATTGGGATACGAGTTTTAGCTTTAGTATTGATTAGTTACTAGTCTGGTAATACCGCACACGTAAGCCTTGTAAATAAATTCACTATTTTTCCGCAGCCTAAAATTTTTTTTATAATTACTTAATAAATTGTGTTAGAATTATCGATGCCAGGTATATGAAAAAAAATGCCAAAAATCAGCGAAACGTGCTATGTGCTTGTAAGTTGTACATTATTATACTCGAATGAATTGTTATACTAGAATGTCCGTAGACTTTTTGGACCACTGTATATATAATAAAATAAAAAAAAAAGTTAAATATAACTGAAATCACGATGAGTAACATAATTATACAATTTAAAGCAAAAAACAATGATTTTATAAGAAACTTTGCTGTCCGTAGACCTTTTTGGACCACTGTATATATAATAAAATAAAATAAACAGTTAAATATAACTGAAATCACCATGAGTAACATAATTGAACTTTTTAAAGCCAAAAAATAATTTTGGCCGCCCAGATTGCTGAAATACCTCTATGTGTAGCGTAGCGTTGGGATTCATGCGGTATGACAGTTTGAGTATTTCAGTTGAAACAAGTACAATTTAGATCATTCGGATGAGGTTCACTGCGGCCAAAGTTCGCGAGTACGGTCAGACTTTGAATGGTACGGAAAGATTCGAAACAGATCAATTTCCACGCAACGGATATCTGAATAGTTAAAATACAATTTGAGGTCCCTACAACAGTTTCCCCGAGTACTGAAATAACCGGGTTATACAGTAACCGTGTTTAGCATCTCTTCAGCACACCAGATATTCAAAAATATTACATCCAAAAGCGTGAAATATTGTAAATGGCGTGGAATGTTGGGAACCTCATTTTTTGAAATTCAGAAAACAGCATTGAAAGATTGACAAAGTTTCAAATCGTTAATTTATGTAATTAGTTAGTGGCGCAGAGTATTCAATAACACTACTTATATTTGGTTTAAAACCTATTTAAAAGCCAAGATAAAGTATCAGTATATGAAATGGATGCACCTTACAAGAAACAATACAGACATTACAAAATCCCGACATAACGAAATCACTATAAAACAATATCCCGACAACATAATATCCTGACTAGGAAAAATCCTGACAACTCCAAATGCTGACAAAACAATCCAGACAAGTTTACCAGAATTTTGTTACTACGCATTACGCCTACGCAGATTTGGTGTTTGATCCGTTAAGTTGTTGTGCAGATGTTAAGAATAGTAGTACAATACAGAAGATGTGTATTTTTTATGACATCATCAATTTACTTGCTGTCGGGAGTTGGCCGTATCGGAATTGTGGATGGTCGGGTGATGAATTGTCGGGATTTGATCGTGTAGGGATTATGGTTTTCGGGATTTTGCATTTCGAGATTTTCTAAGTCGGGATTATGTTATACACCCATATGAAATATTTTAATAATGTTTGCTTATCCACTCTTAATCCCAAGGTACTTGAGGCTCAGCTACCCTATGTGGTTTAAGCTTAAAATATTTTCTAAGTTTTCTTTGCAATGAACTTGAGTTAACTGCACAATCTTGCTGTGTATTGAGCGCTATTTTTTTATTTAGATTAATTCCTTTCAAGTCTTTGGGAAATTCATGCCAATTGCTTCTTACATCGGTAGTTCGGTTGAATGAAAGCTCGGTAGATAATAAATTAATTTGTTTGTAACACAAGTGATGCAATTCTAGTGCTATTAAAAGAAACGATAAAACTTATAAGTAAACCCAACATTCACTTTTTTCACCTTACTTAATATTCAATGGTCTACTCATAATCAACACATACCTTCGTCATGAAAGAGCTCCTCTTTAATATTTGGCAAAAACTCGCCAATGCGTTTCCAGGTCAACTCCCACAGTGGCAGCTGCAACGTGCCATCATCGTTATGAAACACACGTACCGAATGCATTACCAATAACATATTCTTCAATATTTCCTGCATTTGCTCAGACAACATATCTGAACCCACTTTCATGAAACGATCAATATAATTCAAAATGTCAATCCAGAGCTCATTGAATTGCGTCCCAAGCTCGATTAATGGTGTTAGGTGATGTAGAAAGACTTTTGACATTATGGTGGCGGTGCGTATGCGTGATTCTTCCAACAATACAATATCTAAATATGCAACATATGAGCTCTCTGGCAGCAACTCGTTGAGCAAAGGGAAGAGAACTTGTTGGAAGCAAGACGCCCATTCAGCACCGGTCAGTGTTTGCAAATCATGTACGAGTAAGGCGCGTTGCTGTAAGCAAGATATAGCATAAGTGCGGACCTCGCGGCGACGGTCCATCGCTAGACGTGAGATACCTTGCAATAGTGGGCACCAACCTTGTGCCCATAAAGCCGAACACTGTGGCACTGCGCACTCTTCCTCAGCCCACCAACGAAATATCTGAGCTGTGCGGGTATATAATGTGTACATAAGATCAATTAACTGTATGGCAAGCGTTTCATAGCGTTGACATAAATCCTCCTCCTTTGGATCGCCAGTACCTCGATGACCTTGATTGTAATAATCAGGGTTTGCTTGTGATTTCCGTTGGATCTCGCGTTTACTAGCAGATTTCCGACGTTGCATTACAGTAGCATTGTTCGGGTTTGACTTTCCTGTTAACTCAGCTTCGAACTTACGACGCTGTGTAATGCCACCATCGCGGCAACATTCGACAAACGTACGTATACAGCGTACACACGATTCAAAGTTGTAGGGTGTGATGTGCGCTACATTGCGTACGATAAATGCAAGAGAATCCCAACATTTAAAGAGCGCAATGGGTGAATGTTCGCCTAATTTGCAGTTGTAGATGAGAGGTGAAGTTGTGGGCTGTGCAGTCGAAGTGGCTGTGTTCGATGGTGATTGTGGACTGAAAGAGAAAAATTGATGTGAATTAGTTTAAATAATTAAATATGGGATCTTGAGAAACCCACTTAGATTTGGACCTAAAGCTTTTAAAGAAGTCAAGATATCTTAATAAACGCAAGTCATACAACAACCTTCGAAAATCGACACTGATGATGGCACAACGCCCGAACCGGTTTGTCTGGAAACCAAATTTGACAAGGTATGATGGAAAATCGTTCCAATATACCTCATTTATCCACCCTGTCGGAAAATCAACAAAACAAAATAAAACTTCCCTGTCTTTTTTATTGGCTCATTATGAAAATACGAGAAAATTACTGAAGTTACTCTCCCATTAATATCGGGCCGTTATCCGAAAATAGATCTGGTAACACAACTATCTAGCAATAAAAAGGATGCTGTTAGCATTAAATGAAGCGGCCTCATTTTGGGCGGCTTCTTTTTTGCTTCAACTACCCAGTCCTTTATTTGAAAGTACGTAAGGACGTAGATACTGTTATTGTTGTTGTAGCGAGGAGGACACTTCACGAAGGCCTTGGGGAGTGTTATCGATGTTGATGGCCCTTTGCCGGATCCGGTACGTTCCGGGAAAAAGCACCATAACGGTACTAGCCCGACCATCTCGGAAACAATTTGGTATGACCACATGTAACCTTCTAGGCCATACCGCCCTCCCACCCCCTAGATCCATCAGGAGTTCGGGGTCGCCAGAGCCTCGGTATGGTAGGTGAGGTTGACAATTGGGTTGGAGAAGCTACTCGATTTCATCTGTGGTGCTAATAATTTTGATTTATTATAATCAAATCTAAAATTTTCACGACGTGACGTTTTAGGTGGACAAAGTCTGGTATAGTTGCGTATAAAAATATGTATTTTCTTACCGAGAATGCGTTGACAAATCACTATCTTTATTCACCAAAATCCAATTCTCAGCAGTTGGACTCGATGGATACGGACTGCTCATATTCGAATATGTATGCTGTGACTGCTTTTGCAATTGCACTTGCTGCTGTTGTTGTGGCGCTTTGGCACTTGTCTCCGAGTCTGATATGTAACCACGATCGGGTAAACCTGAATCCTCTTCACTGCTAAGCGTACCATCAGAAGGCGCGCCACATCCGCCACTAGCCAATTCAATCGGAACCTGTGGCAAAAACGTCTCATCAACTGCAGGTGGTATAGCACCTGCGCCTACACATTCCAGTATAGTAAATATGATTTGCCAATCCTGTTCTGAGTGTATATTCTGTGCCGAAGTTTTGAGAAGCTCATAAACGCCCGTTGATATCTGACGAGAAATGCGCAATATAACCGGCGCTTTTAATGTGAGTAACATTTTAAGCGATTGCAAGACGATTGGGCACAGTTCCTCATTGCGCATTAAATATATGGCCAATTTCAAAATAGCTACAATACTGCGATTGAGCAAATATTCATAGTCGTAAGTCGTAGCGCCAATTAGTAGTATATATATGCGATCACGCACATCGGGCCATAAATGTACCATGCGATCACGGTTTTGTATGACAATTTTTACGAGCAGTTCCATCCAGAAAACGATTACATCCTCGCTATATGCTATGCCTTCTTCAATTTTATGCGCTGTCGGTGGTTTGATAAGCGCTAGTATATTACGGAGCAACTCTTGTAGCGACTCGAGCTGAACAAATCTTGACTCTTGTATCATTTGATCCAACTGACATTCTTTTATACATTTTTTCCCCATCTTGATAAATTCTTGTTCTTCATAGGTTGGCTCACGTTGACCCTCTGATGAAAGATATGAATAGAGACTAGAAAATAAACCTGCCTCCTGTTTTTGACTGGGTTTCTCTAATTTCAAAAGCGTTTTTCCACTTTCCTCACAAAAGTCTTCCACCTCAATCAGCGACTTTGGCAATAATTTTAAACGGAAGAGTTGCAGGAATAGTTCCAAAATATGTTTCCATCCTTCACGCAAACAGTCCCCATACTCATGCACCAGTGCGAAAACAGTGCGCATTGCGGCTTGTGCCTTGGCATTGAAACCGAAATTAACTGATTGATTAAGTTCGTTGTTGGCTACGGTAAGAGCCTCCGGCTGTGATAAATTCGAAAGTGTGGTGAATTTACAAAGCGTTAATATGAGCGCATCGTAATTTGCATGTAAATTGTAGTGAGCAGCAATGCCAGCGCATTTGGTGAAACCTATAAAATACATGGACATTTTTTTCAGTTTTCAACACAGATACACATGGACGCGACATATAGACAAAGAATTTCAATTATAATCTCAACCAAGCTCACCATTCAGTATACGTTGATAGCCATTATCTGAGCATTTGTCGAACATAAAGCTTAAAGCACTTAGTGAAGCACCCCATAGCATATTGAATACTTCTAAATCATAGGCTGAATCCTGCACATATTTGAAAACGCCGTCCGGGCCAACTCCACGTCGCAACAACACCTTCCACAAGTAATTCTCACGTACCAGACCTGTTTGTTCAGCTGGCATTATGATTTCCTCGTTTCTAATTAATTAGAAAAAAGTTCGATTAAATTGAGTGCCACATCTTGGACCGTACATATCTTTCTAATTTAGATTGAAAGACCTATACAAACTCAATAACGCCTACTTATCTTTCTCAACAAACCAATGTCAGCATTAACTTATATTTAAGGCAATGAGACTACTTTTTAAAGAATTGCCAATAAAAAGTATAGAAAAATAATTATGCTAAAAAAGGTTTATAAAGCTCTTTAAAATGTTTCGAGTTATAATAACTTTGTAAACTATTTTATTATTTTATGAAGGGGGATACTAATTTAAATGTTATACTACCGAAGCGGAGACAGAATTAGCATATGATCAATTATGCAGGGAAGGAATAGGTACACGCTCATGATGGACATACTAACGGGACACTGTCTTCTGGCGTCACACGCTGTCAGCAAAAGCAGATGCTGGCAGGGTGGGCTGGAAAACAAAATGGTTGGGCACCTTCTGTGTTGTTGTTGTTGTAGCAATGCTTCGCCCCACCTAACAGCCGCGACCGATCACAAATTGTCATCAATACCCTCTTAGGCTTGGCGACCATATGGGTGATGCGTAGCACGTAATCGGCTGGCTAATTGCTTTGTATGTGGTCATGAGCGTTCCTTTATCTTTTCCCCAGGTACTGCCAGCAAGGGATTTGAGGATTTTATTACGGCTCTGAATTCTCGGAACAATTGCGGTTGCGTGCGCACCAAAATGTAGATCCTGATCAAACGTCACATCCAAGATCTTGGGGTGTAGGACAGTCGGTAGCGTAGTGCCATCGACGTGGATGTTCAATATGGTCGACATTTGGGGCGTCCATGTTGTAAATAAGGTCGCGGAAGATTTAGTCGGTGACAATGCCAGGTTTCGCCAGGCGAAAAAACTGGAGAGATCAGGGAGATAGCCGTTTATTTTATTGCATAGCTCATCGATCTCTGGGCCTGGGCCTGTGCCCATTATTGTGCAGTCATCGGCGTAGGAAACGATTGTGACTTCTTCCGGTGGTGAAGGTAGCTTAGATATGTAGAAATTAAACAAAAGTGGGGATAGGACACCACCCTGTGGCACCCCTTGTTTAATTCTCCTTGGTTTTGATGTTTCGTTTCTGAATTGCACCGATGCCTGCCGACCACCCAGATAATTTGCGGTCCACCTTTTAAGACATGGGGGAAGGGTAGACCCTTCCAGGTCTTGCAGTAATGAGCCATGGTTGACCGTATCAAAGGCTTTTGATAGGTCTAGCGCTACGAGTACTGTTCTATGGTGGGGGTATTGATTCAAACCGTAATTTTTCTGGGTGCTAATGACATTTAGCGCGGAGGTAGTGCTATAAAGTTTTCTGAAGACATGCTGATGAGGGGCTAGCTGCAAATGTGCTTGGAAATAAGGGAGCAAAATGGCTTCAAGCGTCTTTGCCACTGGCGATAGGAGAGATATCGGACGATATGACTCACCTACGTTAGCTGGTTTCCCAGGCTTTAGGACCACCTTGGCCATTTTCCATTTCTCGGGTATGGCAAAGGTGGAGAGAGACAGGTTGAAGACATGCGCTAAATATTTGAAACCCTCTTTCCCTAGGTTTTTAAGCATCGGCATGGCTATGCCGTCTGGGCCCACTGCTTTGGATGGTTTAGCGCGACCAATGGCGTCCTCAACCTCTCTAGCGGTGATGGTGATTGGTGACGCGCTGAATTTTTGTTTATGTGCGTGTCTATTGGCTCTCCGTCTATCTTTGTCGACCGTAGGATGCATTATATATTGTCGGCAGAAAGCGCTCGCGCATTTTTCCGCATCCGACAGCACCTTATCGCCAAAGGCGATGGAAACTTTGTCTTTGTGCTTAGTCAGATTCGATAGGGACTTTACGGTGGACCAAAGTTTACCTACACCGGTAGAGAGGTTACAACCTCTTAGGTGCTCTTCCTATTTTGCCCGCTTGTGTTCGTCCACAAGCAATCTGATGCGTTGGTTTATATCCCTTATTTGGGGGTCGCCTGGATCAAGCTGTCTTATAAGGTCGCGTTCCCTCGCTAAGCTCGCGGCCTCCGCCGGGAAGTGGGACCGGATTTCGGGAATTCTCCCGGCGGGAATGAAATGTGCCGAGGCGGATTCAACGACCTTACGGAAGGCACGCTCCCCTTGGCGGGCATCAGTCGGGATAGGGAAGGCAGCAAAGCTGCTGTCTGTTGCAGATTTATATTCTTCCCACTTTCCTTTTTTGAAGTTTATGAAAGTGCGTTTTTCGGTGACGATGAAGTCGGCGGTACGCTGGAACGAAATAAGTATGGGCAGGTGGTCGGATGCCAATGCTACCATCGGCTGCCAGTTGACGCAGTTTACGAGTTCTGCGCTCACGATTGAGATATCTGGCGAGCTATGACAGCTTCCTACCATACGTGTGGGGGCGTCTCCGTTTATTGTGCAGAACGTCGTTTCTTCTATTTGATCCGCCAACATCTCACCCCTACTGTCCGCCCGCAAGTTTGAATGCCATAGGTCGTGATGGGCATTGAAATCGCCTAAGATAATGCGATTGTTGCCAGTGAGTAAGGCCTCGATTTTAGGGCGGTATCCACTGGGGCAACAGGTGACAGGAGGGATGTAGATATTGATGATTTCTAGATTTGCATCGCCTGACCGGACAGATAGGCCTTGACGTTCTAAGACATTGTCCCTGCCGTCGATGCCAGGATCAAATATATGATATTGCACAGAGTGGTGTATAATAAACGCGAGGCCGCCTCCATTTCCGCTCTCGCGGTCCTTCCTGTGGACATTATACCCAGAGCAGGTCTGCAATGCAGATCTTGCTGTGAGTTTAGTCTCTTGAATCGCAGCAATGCGGATGTTGTGCCGCTTCATGAAATCGACTATCTCCGTAATCTTCCCAGTTACTCCATTACAGTTTAACTGCAGAATTCTGAAGTGCATGAGGGGTGACGCCGCCACTCTAGGGGTAAGTGACGGGTGACTACAGAAACTGTTTGGTCAGCATCTCATTTCTCTCCCTGATGGGGAGTATTCTCGCCTCATTATGCAGATGGTGTTCTGGGGACATAAGAAGACAGTCCGTGGCGATTCTGAGAGCAGTATTTTGGCAGGCCTGTAGTTTCTTCCAGTGGGTGGTTTTTAGGCTTGGCGACCATATGGGTGACGCGTAGCACGTAATCGGCTGGCTAATTGCTTTGTATGTGGTCATGAGCGTTTCTTTATCTTTTCCCCAGGTACTGCCAGCAAGGGATTTGAGGATTTTATTACGGCTCTGAATTCTCGGAACAATTGCGGTTGCGTGCGCACCAAAATGTAGATCCTGATCAAACGTCACACCCAAGATTTTGGGGTGTAGGACAGTCGGTAGCGTAGTGCCATCGACGTGGATGTTCAATATGATTTGGGGCGTCCATGTTGTAAATAAGGTCGCGGAAGATTTAGTCGGTGACAATGCCAGGTTTCGCGAGGCGAAAAAACTGGAGAGATCAGGGAGATATCCGTTTATTTTATTGCATAGCTCATCGATCTCTGGGCCTGGGCCTGTGGCCATTATTGTGCAGTCATCGGCGTAGGAAACGATTGTGACTCCTTCCGGTGGTGAAGGTAGCTTGGATATGTAGAAATTAAACAAAAGTGGGGATAGGACACCACCCTGTGGCACCCCTTGTTTAATTCTCCTTGGTTTTGATGTTTCGTTTCTGAATTGCACCGATGCCTGCCGACCACCCAGATAATTTGCGATCCACCTTTTAAGACATGGGGGAAGGGTAGACCCTTCCAGGTCTTGCAGTAACGAGCCATGGTTGACCGTATCAAAGGCTTTTGATAGGTCTAGCGCTACGAGTACTGTTCTATGGTGGGGGTATTGATTCAAACCGCAATTTATCTGGGTGCCAATGACATTTAGCGCGGAGGTAGTGCTATGGAGTTTTCTGAAGCCATGCTGATGAGGGGCTAGCTGCAAATGTGCTTGGAAATAAGGGAGCAAAATGGCTTCAAGCGTCTTTGCCACTGGCGATAGGAGAGATATCGGACGATATGACTCACCTAAGTTAGCTGGTTTCCCAGGCTTTAGTAGCGGGACCACCTTGGCCATTTTCCATTTCTCGGGTATGACAAAGGTGGAAAGAGACAGGTTGAAGACATGCGCTAAATATTTGAAACCCTCTTTCCCTAGGTTTTTAAGCATCGGCATGGCTATGCCGTCTGGGCCCACTGCTTTGGATGGTTTAGCGCGACCAATGGCGTCCTCAACCTCTCTAGCGGTGATGGTGATTGGTGACGCACTGAATTTGTGTTTATGTGCGTGTCTATTGGCTCTCCGTCTATCTTTGTCAACCGTAGGATGCATTATATATTGTCGGCAGAAAGCGCTCGCGCATTTTTTCGCATCCGACAGCACCTTATCGCCAAAGGTGATGGAAACTTTGTCTTTGTGCTTAGTCGGATTCGACAGGGACTTTACGGTGGACCAAAGTTTACCTACACCGGTAGAGAGGTTACAACCTCTTAGGTGCTCTTCCCATTTCGCCCGCTTGTGTTCGTCCACAAGCAATCTGATGCGTTGGTTTATATCCCTTATTTGGGGGTCGCCTGGATCAAGCTGTCTTATAAGGTCGCGTTCCCTCGCTAAGCTCGCAGCCTCCGCCGGGAAGTGGGGCCGGATTTCGGGAATTCTCCCGGCGGTAATGAAATGTGCCGAGGCGGATTCAATGACCTTACGGAAGGCACGCTCCCCTTGGCGGGCATCAGTCGGGATAGGGAGGGCAGCAAAGCTGTTGCAGATTTATGTTCTTCCCACTTTCCTTTTTTGAAGTTTATGAAAGTGCGTTTTTCGGTGACGATGAAGTCGGCGAACGAAATAAGTATGGGCAGGTGGTCGGATGCCAATGTTACCATCGGCTGCCAGTTGACGCAGTTTACGAGTTCTGCGCTCACGATTGAGATATCTGGCGAGCTATGACAGCTTCCTACCATACGTGTGGGGGCGTCTCCGTTTATTGTGCAGAACGTCGTTTCTTCTATTTGATCCGCCAACATCTCACCCCTACTGTCCGCCCGCAAGTTTGAATGCCATAGGTCGTGATGGGCATTGAAATCGCCTAAGATAATGCGATTGTTGCCAGTGAGTAAGGCCTCGATATTAGGGCGGTATCCACTGGGGCAACATGTGACAGGAGGGATGTAGATGTTGATGATTTCTAGATTTGCATCGCCTGACCGAACAGATAGGCCTTGACGTTCTAAGACATTGTCCCTGCGGTCGATGCCAGGATTAAATATATAATATTGCACAGAGTGGTGTATAATAAACGCGAGGCCGCCTCCATTTCCGCTCTCGCGGTCTTTCCTGTGGACATTATACCCAGAGCAGGTCTGCAATGCAGATCTTGCTGTGAGTTTAGTCTCTTGAATCGCAGCAAGGCGGATGTTGTGCCGCTTCATGAAATCGACTATCTCCGTAATCTTCCCAGTTAGTCCATTACAGTTTAACTGCAGAATTCTGAAGTGCATGAGGGGTGACGGGTGACTACGCCTAGGTTGTGGAAGGCCAGGACGCAATTGCTGTTGTGGCCTTGGGACTGGGCGCCCTTGGGCAAGCATTGGGGTACCCGGATGATTTGGGTTTGCGACCTGCCAACATGGCGCGATGAAACCCGTCGAGGGGTTGCCGTCGCGGAGACCAGAACATCTAGGAAAGTGGCACCACCCAAGGCAGGAGCTGCATTGAGCGGATGTCGCAAAACCGCCATACCGCCCTCCCACCCCCTAGATCCATGAGAAGTTCGTGACCGCCAGAGCCTCGGTTGTTAATGTAACAGTATTCGCCACGGATAGGTGGGGTTGACAATTGGGTTTGGAGAAGCTATATATTACTCTGGAAACCTGAAAGGGTTGTGCTATTTTAGTCGCCTAAGTCAGGCATACCTACCGCGGGTATATTTTAATCCCCTAACCCGCTGGGGGTTGGAGAGTGTTATCGATGTTGATGGTCCTTTACCGAATGCATATCCGGTACGTTCCGGTAATAAGCACCATTAAGGTACTAGCCCGACCATCTCGAGAACGATTTGGTGTGACCACATGAAATCTCCTAGGCCATCCCGCCCTCCAAACCCCTAGATCCATGAGGAACTTGGTTGGTTGACAATTGGGTTGGCGAAGCTATATATTTCGCTGGCATCCTCTTGAGAAGGTTGCGCTACACAACCCCACGTACCGGATCTGCATCCTGCAAAGGACAATCAACATCGATAATACTACCCAAGGCCTTTGGGAGGTGTCCTTATTAGGGAGCCGAACCCGTATCAAAATTTTTTGCGGAAACTGGAACAGACGTGCATATTATTTACTTTATACAGATCATCGATAAAAGAACAATTACTTTTAATCCTTAAATGGTCATAAACACATTATATGGGCCCGGTCTATCATCCTGAATCCAAATCATTTCACTTCCGAAAATACTGTTATTCTAAGCACTTTTTACAACTTACTTAATGGCTTCAAAAATATTTGATAGCATCTCCTGATCAAAATCAGCGCCACCATTTAGGCCACGTAAGTTTTTGGCGAAGTCCTCTGACGTCATTGGCACATTCAGGCGCTTTGCATTCGAGTTATGTTGATCCATATTTAACATGATGGTGGCATAAGCCAAACTGAAGGCAGCATCTGTGTTGGCAAAAGGCTCATTGTTTTGTTTCTGTAAGATAAAAATATACTGAAGCAAATGAGGTTTCTGTTAATTTTTTAAGCGAAGGTATCAATTACATGCCAATGATCAGCAAAGTGTTCAAGTACAAGGAAAATTAATGGTGCTTCGCCCGGCAAACGGAACGTCTCCAAGTACAAACGCAGCGCCTGATCCACTCTCAAACCAGCAAAATCAAATGAATCCACAAAATTCTTCAAAATCTTTGAATCAACATTCTTTTTCTTCGATATATATTCACCAATCATTTTTTTATCAAGCCCCGGATTTTCACGCAAAAACAAGGCAACTTCCATGGGATCAAGTTGCGAGTTCAATATACCGTGCTCTTGCAAGTATTGTATACCCTTATCGGGACGTTGGTTAAACAGTTCTGTACCTTGTGTGAGCACACGCTTTTTCTCTTTTATATTTTGGAGATACTCGCGCGTTAGGCCTGCATTAGCTACACCACCACCAGCGCCTAGGCGTAAACGTGATGAGCTATTAATGAATTTGGATATGTTTTCCACAAGCGATTTATTATCATCATTGCTGCCATCGATTATAATGCTCTCCAGTTCAGAGTTATGACGTGAATGACGCGTGGAACTAGTTACACCTGTGGCCGAACTGCCACAAACTTCATTATCAACATTTTTTGAGGCAACACAATTTTCTTCGATACTCTCAATAACCGAAGTCAAAGTGTCCAAAGAGATTATGTGTGTACTATAGACAGCATTTGTAGCAGAGAGAGTGTATTTGGAGAGTAAGTTTACTAGACCTTCAAACAAGTCGGTACAATATAAATCGCAATCGTAATTGATGTACAGTTCCGAAACAAAACCTGGTACCCGCCAAAGCTGAAGCAAATTGTCCAATGCTAGCTCGCGCATTTCATAAGGCGTTTTTGGGCTATCGCTAGCAATAATCTCCGATATTTTTTTGAGATAAGCTTCTAATTGGAATTTCAAGTGACCGCGCAATGATTCGAAGAGTAAAAAGCACAGTTGTAGATCAGCTGCAAAAAGCGTTATTCGTTCGGAGTTGAGTAACTGTAACAAAAAGAAAAAAATATATATAAAATAAACTGAAACGAAAATTACTTAATCCCATTTACATACCGCAAACAAATTCCTGCACAAGTCATCTTTGACCAACTCCAACAGCGTATCGTATTTGCCAATGTTATCTGCACCCACCTTAAAGGCAACCGTGAGTAAACTTAAGCCCATATGAATCATGGTATCTGTATTCTGTTTATCTAAGGGGTTGCAGAGCAATATAAGGAAACGAAAAAGTTCCTGTATGCATGGCAAACCATAGGGCAGCAATGATACTGAGCCTTCTGAGCCATCAAGCGAATGTTGTTGTGTGAAACGCACACCCATGGAATTTATATATTCACTGCTACCCCCTTCATTTGTCTGTAATGCGTTCATTTCGCTATCACCAACAGGACATAAAGTACCGCCAGCAACAGTGGGCTGTGGATCAGCTTGTGTCCGATTGTCAACAGATACATGCTCATCACAGTGTTCTACATTTATAGTGGGCTCTGTACTACTTTCAGCATCTGTTATACCACCCTGCACTGTAGTAGTCGGAGTTTGGGTAATTTTGCCTTGCATATCGAGTATATTTCCTGCGGGTGTTGCAGGTGTTGTAGCCAATGGTGCCGATTTTACTAGTGGTACTTGTAAGTGTGGAGTTTGTGGATCTATCGACGCACTTGTTGCAGATAATTTACGCTTCACCTCTGTTTTTGTATTATCACAACTTTTTGTTTGCGCTTGCCCGGATGATGCTTGACTAACAATCTTTGGGACCTTCTTTCGTTGTTTACTTTTACTTTGATCCATTACGGTAGCTATCATTTGAAATTTACGTAAAACATTAGCGGCATTTCGATCTTCGGAGAACTGTGGTAGACGTATGAATAGCAAATAGACCATATCTTTTAGCGCTTTCTTGGCATACCGACGCAGCAATTCATTGAGCCGTGGTTCAAAACATATTTTGAAGCAACTCAACATAACTTCGCATACTGCTTCATTGCTGAGTACGGAACCTTCAGGAGAACGCATTAGGGTATGTAAAACTTCGACCACACAAAAAAGTGTAACGCCATCTGATGACTGATCGGTACCCATGAAACGTGCATGCGTAACAGCGTCCACTATATTTTCGACCGTGACTGCGAGATTGGGTGTAGTGGGATCTACTCAAATTTTTAAAGATAGGTACAACAATTCACCCTGAACTGATATCACAACTTTGTGCTGTATTTCGGAATACTTACCAATTAATCCTGATGATAGAAATTCGTTAATCGCTTCTAGCGCAAGACTCGTTATAGCGCCAGTCGTCTCATCTGTACGTATCACTTCGAGGAATGGCGCCAAAAACACGTTTGGATCAATCAACCTTAAATCCTCTACACTTCTCAAGATTTCTTTAAGATTTACAAATATTTTCATGAGGGCATCTTTTTCCTCGTCCTAAGCAAATTAAAGCATATTGAAATCAAGGAAATTCGGGAGGACCATATGTTGTACGACACAGCACATTTACTTACCACATATGCATTTGAATTCCAGCGCGAGCCACGACGCATTGCCGTCATTAGCGTGGACATTTGTTCGCGCACCACAAAGATTCCATTGCCCGGTAAGGTCATTTTTCATGAGCTTAGATTTGCCTATATATTAGTATTTTACTTCTGGGGCACGGATTTAGCCGCACCAGTGGCAGAAAACACACACACACTCTTTGTTTTTAAATTATTTGAAATTCTGTTCAAACGATTATTTTGATTCCTAATTTTATTACCCAATAATGTACAATACTTCGTACTACATTCTTTGTATATTTTGTACAAACACTCTGCTAATCAAGAACGAAAAAACTGATTTTTTCCACGCAATCACCACAAATTTTATTTTTGTCGGTCGACAAATAAGTGATGACGTTTCGGTAATGAGATTGAGCTGACAGCTGATTAATTCGTGCAATGTTTGTAGGAATGGCAGGACTGTGTTGAAGAATATTATGCCAATAAGCGGCTGTAGTGAATTTTCTGGTGCCCTACATATCGCTATTTTAATGTCGTCACACTTCGCTTGACATGTTGTTGTTGTTGTTGTTGTTGTAGCGATAAGGGCACTCCCCGAAGGCCTTGGGGGGTGTTATCGATGTTTATGGTTCTTTGCCGGATGCAGATCCGGTACGTTCCGCAAACTCTTTGCAACTTAATGGAAGGGGCACTCGGATAAAACCGAGCTTGTCCTCTTCACGAGGAGGTACAAAGTACCAAATCTAACACCGCCAAGAAATTGGGGTACGTTTTTAGCGTTTAGCGATTAAGTCAAATATTTGGGAGTCATTCTGGATAGGAAGCTATTATGGAGTGACCATACAATGTAGCGATCCAAGAAGGCAGCAGCAGCGCTGTTCATCTGTAAGAGGGCAACTGGCACCTCCTGGTGGTTCTCCACTAAGGTGGCCTACTGGATTTACACAGCCATTGTGCGCCCGATTCTTCTTTATGGTGCCTAGGTCTGGCGGCCTGCACTAGCTAAAAGTACCTATCTTAAAATGCTTCAAAAGGTGCAACGGAGTTCAGAGCTCTGCATTAACGGGGCCCTCGGCTCCACTCGTCTGAAGCACTCAATACAATGCTATACCTTACACCTCTTGACCTGGTGGCGAAGGAAATAGCGGTCATCGCCGCTTTACGCATAAGGTAAACAGGTCTCTGGTCAAATGGATCTAGTGGACACGCAACAATCCTGAGCAAAGAACGTTTTCGTTAAAAACTATAGTATTGTAACGAATTTGCTGCAAATCCTCTTATTTGCCCTTTTGCTAGGTTCGTATTACTAAACTGTTGAATAAATAACTCCAATATTGAATAATGGAAAAATGGCCTTTATTGAAGTACTTCACAATACACTTATACTTTGCAACGAATAGCTTGCTTAATAACCAAACTGATTGATAGCTCAAATGAAACTCTTTCAAAATAATACTGCTTTTGCTCCCTAGATATTGTCTTAATCGAAACTGCTTGACAACTCAAATCAAACTGAATTCCAGCGCCTCTACATCTGTCGCCTTTTATACTCTTTGATTTTAACATACGCATATTCTAGGCGCTTCCAGAATATACTAGTCCATTAGCTCTCAAACATCTCAGCTGTAACTACAATTGCACAATTTTATAGTTTTTCTCATTGCATACTTATAGGAGTATCTCAGATATATGCATGTATTTGTGCATTGACTCTCCGCTGCTCGTATTCGTACATGTTACATATATGTAGACGCAGTTATTGTTTCGTTTATGTAGATACATGATGATTGAATTATTGATGTGAATTCACGTCACTGCTTAGCATCGGCTTAGAGCTGGCAGCACTCCTTAGTTTTGCTAATATTCGTAACACTGCCCTCCAACTAAGTCTGATCGTCCTGATCAGACAAATCTCTCGATCTAAACACTGCTAGCATCGCCAAATGTACCACTCTTCTACTCCGTGGTTTCTCAATGCTTTGTATGCGGTAGATGCTATCACTGATCTTCTTCGCAACCTTGTACGGGCCTTCCCAACTGCACCGAAATTTGGATGGAAAACCTTTCCGCCGGTGAGGGTTGTATAACAGTACCAAATCTCACGCCAAGAAACTTTTCGAATTATTGTTCTCATGGTACCTTTGTTTCATCGTACTACTCAATACCCTGGTTCGTTCCTTCACACTCTGTTGTTTAGCCGATGCACAACTTCGTAGAGCTTGCGCTGGACGGATTTGCTTTGCATAATCAGTATCGTTCCCACGTTTCCCCACAGTAGTGCGCTCTGGCTTGAAACTACCCTCGCATTCTTTCTCGGAAATTCGTTGCTTCGTTTTCCTGCGCCTTTTAGGTTTTGTCAATGCCAGTGTTTCTCTCGCAGGTACTTTTGATTTTGATTTATTTGGCCCATTCGATCTATCAACCTTTGCCTTTGACTTTTCCAAACTAAAGTTAAGTGGTATGTCCTGGTTCTTATAGCGCATAATTTTTCTCCGCATATCGATCCTGATGTCATGGTCAACCAAGAAGTCCACTCCCAATATGACTTCATCAACGATCTCCGCCACAACGAATTTGTGTAGAACCATGACTTTTCCAATTAATACCTCACATACCACTTCACCTTGGACTTGATTATACTCGCCTGTGACCGTACGCAACCTTGCTCCAGGTAATGACTTTACTCTCCTGTAGACCAAATCAGATCGAATCAAGAAATGAGATGCCCCCGTATCTACAGTCAGTACACGCTCTTTACCCTCCACATTCCCTCTGATGGTAAGACTGCTTGATTTCCTTCCAATCTGCGACACAGATATCACAGGACATTCAATAGCCGGGGCAAGTTTTCGTTCTTTACATCCGACACGCTCTTGCTCATTTCCGCCAGCTTTGCGTTTACGGCCACCCACATTGTTGGAACTATTAGGACCAAGATCGCAATGACGTGCAATGTGACCTGGGTTGCCGCACTTGAAACATTTAATAACTCCGGCATTCTTCTGTTGAGATCCCTTCAATGCTTCCAAAATTGTGTCTACCCACTCTGGTCTTTCTACTTCCACACGGCGTGCTTACACAGAAGCGACGCTGTTTCCTGAATCAGAGCATGCGATACCGTTTCAGCAAATGTTAATTTTGGATTCGCATATGTAGCCCGCTTCGTTTCCACATCTCGTATGCCATTTATAAAGCTCTGAATCTTTACCCTTTCAGTGTATTCCACGGGTGCATCCGCATTCGCTAAATGTGCTAGCCTTTCAATATCCGACGCAAACTCTTGCAATGTTTCACCAGGCCTCTGGAAGCGGTTCAGCAACTCCATTTGGTATATCTGTCTCCTATGCTCAGTTCCGTATCGTCTCTCTAGAGCAGCCATCAATGCTTCATAATTGTTCCGCTCTCCTTCGGGAATCGTCTGTAGGATTTCCGCTGCTGGCCCCTTCAATGCCACGAACATTGCAGCAACTTTATCTTGCGCATTCCAGTTGTTCATTGCTGCGGTCTTCTCAAACTGTAGCTTGAAGACATGGAAAGGAACAGAACCGTCAAAAGATGGAGTTTTTAACTTCGTATTACTCGCTGAAGCAGCCGGCCGATTAAGTTGCAATTCCTGTATACGACCTCTCAACGCATCCACCCCTGCCTCGAATTTTTCTTCAAACTGCATTATTTTTTCGTCCATGCGCGCTTCGAGTTTTGAATATACGTGCCTCTTGTGCTTCTAGTTGTACTGTTATGCGTGTCTCTTGTTCTTTCAGTTGGGTTGCCATATATGTCTTTTGTTCTTCCAGCTGTGATGACATATTTGTGGATATTTGTGATGACATTTCTGTTATACGTGCCTCTTGTGCTTCCATCTTGGATGTTAAACGTGTCTCCTGCGATTCTAGTTGTGATGCCATATATGTCTTCTGCTCTTCCAGTTGAGATGACACTGTCGATGTTTGAGCAGATATTGCAGCTAAAATCATGTTCAAGTCTGTGCTGGTAACCGTCTGCGATGTTTAGTTTTTCTCATCAATTTTTGTTGTCTCCTCGCCATCAAGATGAAAGACATACTCTTCCACATCAATTCCTTCTACTTCCATTGCCACTCGTAGCCGTGCCTGAAGTTCAAGTTTAACGCCGCTTGTATTCAATCCACGGCTCTCCAACTCCTTCTTTAGTTGCTGGATCTTCAATTCACTGAACTTTACCATGTCCTTGTTGTCCTCTGGAATTTATTCAACAATTCCTCTTCTGACACCAATTGTAACGAATTTGCTGCAAATTCTCTTATTTGCCCTTTTGCTAGGTTCGTATTACTAAACTGTTGAATAAATAACTCCAATATTGAATAATGGAAAAATGGTCTTTATTGAAGTACTTCACAATACACTTATACTTTGCAACGAATAACTTGCTTAATAACCAAACTGATTGATAGCTCAAATGAAACTCTTTCAAAATAATACCGCTTTTGCTCCCTAGATATCGTCTTAATCGAAACTGCTTGACAACTCAAATCAAACTGAATTCCAGCGCCTCTACATCTGTCGCCTTTTATACTCTTTGATTTTAACATACATCTCAGCTGTAACTACAATTGCACAATTTTATAGTTTTTCTCATTGCATACTTATAGGAGTATCTCAGATATATGCATGTATTTGTGCATTGACTCTCCGCTGCTCGTATACGTACATGGTACATATATGTAGACGCAGTTATTGTTTCGTTTATGTAGATACATGATGATTGAATTATTGATGTGCATTCACGTCACTGCTTAGCATCGGCTTAGAGTTGGCAGCACTCCTTAGTTTTGCTAATATTTTTAACAGTATATATATACCATCGCGACAAGACGGGAATACCAGACCCCATACGGTACCGGGTGTTATCAACATATTCACGGATGGTTCTAAGCTTGACGGGAAGGTGGTAGCAGGCCTCTTTTCATCGGATCTGGGTCTAGAGGTCTCTTTTCGCCTACCAGATCACTGTAGTGTTTACCAAGCGGAAATGCTGGCAATACACAGGGCTGTGAATCATCTCGGGTCTATGCCTGAGGATGGTAAACGGGTGTTTATTTTCTCAGACAGCCAGGCCGCATTAAAGGCCCTGAGGCCCTATTCAGTAACTATGAGTTTTGAAATGTACATTTTTCTTTCATTCAAATTATTTGAAGAAAAAGTGTACTTTTTAAAACTCACAGTTACTGAATAGGGCCCTGGACTCATTCGTCGACAACGCAAAGTCGGTCACTGAATTCCGCAGATCTCTTAACGAGATGGATCAGCACTTCAGTATCAGCCTTATATGGGTACCTGGGCACAGGGATATTGAAGGCAACTGCAGAGCAAAGGAGCTGGTCAGAAGAGGCATCACTGACCATATCCTTCCGGGAAATTATTCGGTAGGTATGCCCATGGCCACTTTCAGGCTTCGTGTGAATACAAGCACTATACGAAATGAAAATGGACTATTGTCAGCCATATCATCGTGTGAGACATCCAGGCTAACCTGGTCCTCATATGACAAGGGACGCACAAGAGCGCTTCTGATTTAAAACAAATCAGTTCTATCGTCCCTGATAAGGGTTCTAACAGGGCATTGTTTCATAGGCACACATGGTACTAGAATGGGGGTAATGGCCTTCGACTATTGTCGCAGCTGCAGATGTACAGAAGAGGAGAGTGCCCAGCACATTCTCTGTCAGTGTCCAGCGCTTAGTAGGCGTAGGTTGGCCATCATTGGTAAACCTTTTCTACATGACCTTGCTGAGGTCTCTGGTCAAGGCTCTAGCAAAATTTATAAATTCCACGAAATGGCTCGACTCGCTTTGGGCAGGTTAGGGGTACTCTTTGATACCGTATAGGATATCACAATTGGCCCATTAGCGGCCTAAGTAGTGAGCTGTTACCATAGTGTTCATCTCAGCCCTCGCAACCTAACCTATACCCGAGATTAATTAAAACTTGACCGTGTTTTCTTTTTCCGCTATTCCCATTCAGAAGTGAGCAGAAGTTCATTGAGGCTGTTGTCATTATAACCGCTCGATTTGTTCCAGCAGCTTTCATAGCTAAGTGAAATGAGTATTTAAGGTTATCAGCTGGAGTAAGCAAACTATCGCGAATTATAAATGCGAGCCGAGGACCGTTTACATTATATCCCGTTAATACTAGCTGGCACTTCATTTGACATTCGGTGTAATACAACCAAAGTTTCGCAGCCAACCAGATCAAAACGTCGTTTATAAAAATATCAATTCAAAATAACCTCGCCTCAAAGAGTAAACTAGCGGCTTAAGTGCAGTATACGGACAATTCCAAAATCAAAAAATGAGGTATGAGGATTTATAGACATGGTCAAGGTGAGTATAACTACACAATTCTGTTTGTGAGCAAATGACAATAACAGGAGTTATTAAGGGTCAAAGTTCATATGAAGCATTTTTTTAAATCTAAATTTCTCTTTAAGTATCGAACCGATTTTCAAAATTTTTTTCATTGTATAGGTAGTAAAATTACCTTTCATTTGATATGCTGTTTGTATTCCTATCCCGTAAAATACTTAAAAAATTCGATGTTTAAAAGTGCTATATTTACTAAGTAAATTACGCATATTTATTTGTACATATGTATGTATGTGTAGATAGATAGATAGATAATTAATTGAGGATCGCACTGCGACCATTGGTCTATTGTGCCCTCATCTGCTTCACAACACCTCATCCAAGCCGACATCTCTGATGAACCCTAGCAGTTCACCTGGCTTGAGGGATTTGATGTGAGTATGCTCTGGCCATGGTGAGCCCATAAACTTAGCTCTACGTCTTGAGATTGCATCGCACTCCAGGAGGATATGGTCCGCCGTCTCCGCTGATCTGTCACAAAATCGGCATGTGTTGTTTGATATTATACCCAGCTTTTGCATGTGGCTGTTCAGTCTACAGTGTCCTGTAAGAATTGCTGTTAGAGTTCTTAGGTTATTTTTCGAGAGGCCTATAAATGCCCTGTATCGAGTTGTGCAATAACCCCCTAACAGTAGCTTAGATTGTCTTAGGCCTGGCATATTACGCCAGTGTTCTTCCCTCTTTTCCTTTTCTTCTGCCAATAGATGCCCCCTAATTTCCTGCGGGCCTACTGGCAGGAACGGCTCAGGACCAATAGGTCGTATCGTTGCTGCCTCTCTGGCCAGGCTGTCCGCCTGCTCGTTTCCCTCGACTCCCCTGTGGCCTGGAACCCAGGCCAACAGTAATTCATTGTGTGCTCCTAGTTGGTTCAGCTTTTCCACACACTCAAGGAATAGCGCTGATTTTATTTCAAATGCTGAGATGGCCTTGAGGGCGGCCTGGCTGTCACTGAGTATGGCAATTTTCTCATTGGAGTATTTTCGCTGAAGGTTCAGGTCCGCGCACTGGCTTATGGCAAATACCTCCGTTTGAGAAATGCTCGGGTATGCTCCCAGGGGTATTGATATTTTGGCTCTGGGTCCAAAGACTCCAGATCCAATCCCCTCTGGGGTCTTCGAGCCATCGGTATACCATACTATACTGTTTAGCTGCTGAATGCTCTCAATTCTGCTTTCTTCCCACGTACCCTTGTCTCCCAGTTCTACTTTATATCTTTTCTCATATACTATGTGCCTGAGGATATCATCCCTCGGGAGTTGAGAGATTGGGATTCTCTCTCTCAATTCCTCTATGTTCCGGGACGATATGACTTTACCTTTGCCCGAGCCCTCCTTAACGATATTAAGGAGGGCTCGCTTGGCTGATTGCTCTATCGATATATGCAGCGGGGTCAGATCGAGGATAGCCTCCAGCGCTGTTGTGGGGCATGTGCGCATAGCTCCCGTGATGCACACACATGCCAGTCGCTGAAGTTTTGACAGTGCTTGCCTCGTCGTCGCCCGAGTTGTTCTCGATGCCCAGGCTATTGAGCCATATGTTATCATAGGTTTTACTATCATGGTATACATCCATCTTAGCACGTGTGGGCTACAGCCCCATGATTTGCCTGCTAGACGTTTGCATACCATGATGGACCTCGTGGCCCTAGTCTTCATGGAGTCGAAGTGTTGTTTCCATAAGAGCTTGGTGTCAAAAATGATCCCCAAGTATTTCACTGCGGTTCCATATTCTAGTTCCACGCCATCTATTGTTATTGCTCTCAGGGCTGGTAGGACCCTTCTTCTGGTGAAGGGGATGATGGTTGTCTTAGATGGGTTGATGTTAAGACCCAAATTGGCGCACCACTCCCTTGTAATGTTCAATGCTCTTTGTATTATGTCACAGAGCGTACTCTCGAATTTACCCCTCGCAATTATGACGATGTCGTCAGCATATCCTTGGCATCTTATGCCACTGTCTGATAGCCTTTGCAGGAAATCATCCACTACTAGGCTCCACAAAAGGGGTGACAGGACACCTCCCTGGGGGCACCCTCTCGTGGTAATAACCTTAACTGCGCTGCTGCCTACTTGAGCTTCAGCGATTCTTGTACGGAGTAGACTGTCAATCCATCTCTGGATAGGCAACTGAACTCCTCTTCTCTGCAGTGCTATGTTTACGCTTTCGTGAGATGTGTTGCCAAAGGCACCCTCGATATCAAGGAAAGCGCAAAGCACTGTTTCCCCTGTTTCGAACGCCCTCTGTATTTCAGATGTTAACTGGTACAGAGCTGTGTCCGTGGACCTACCCGCTCTGTAGGCATGCTGGCTATAATGTAAGGGCCAGCTCTTGAGGGCGTTCGACCTGATTTCTTGGTCTATTATGTTTTCCATTGCCTTCAAGACAAAGGAGGTTAGACTTATTGGTCTGAAGGACTTTGCTTGTGAATAGTCCTTTTTACCTACTTTTGGTATAAATACCACTCTTGCTCTTCTCCACATCATGGGTATATATCCCAGTGCCAGGCTATCTCTCATGATTCTGGCGAGATGTGGGATGATCTGTGTCCCTTGCTGCATTAGCGCCGGGTAGATTCCATCCACCCCCGGAGATTTGTATTTCTCAAAGGATTCTACTGCCCATCTGACTCTGGCCTCACAAAAGAGGGAGTTGGCTAGTTGCCAGTCTGATGGGGTTGGTTTAACTCTGGGGAACACAGGTTCCGGTACTTGCGGGGAGGCCTCAGGAAAATGCGCTTGCAGCAAGGCCTTAGCTCGCTCTTCCACCGTTTCGGTATAGGTACCGTCTGGGAGCCTAATTGCTAGGTCTGTCTGTCTCTGCTCTTTGGCTAGGGCCTTGTGTAGCCTTGCCGCTGCAGGCGTGCTGGAAATTCCCTCACAGAAATTCCTAAAACTTTCCATTTTTGCTTTTCTTATCTCCTTATTGTACTTAGTTAGATTTTGGGTGTATTCCTCCCAGTTGCCGGTTCTCCTTGCCTCGTTAAAGAGTTTCCTGACTTTTCTCCTAAGCAGCGTCAGGTCATAAGACCACCAGGGGGTCGCCTTTTTACCCTTAATCAAGGAGACACGGCAACTGGAGTTATAGGCATCTATCATTATTTGATTTGCCCTTTCCACCCTGCTCTCCAACTGGGTACAATTGTTACTTCTGCCTTTACTCTTAAGGCTATCTATGTTAGCTTCTATAATACTTTTGTAGCTGTCCCAGTCTGTTTTCCTGGGATTTCTTCTGGGGTTGCTTTGCCCCGATACGGCGCCCAGCTCAAACCTTATGATTCTGTGGTCCGAAAGGGAGGGTTCTTCTGAGACCCTCCATTTCGAGATCATATTCTCAGTTAGGTTGTTGCCGAGCGTTATATCAAGGACTTCTGCCCCAGCTCTCGTAACAAACGTCGGTTTACTCCCGACGTTGTATATACTTAAATCATTGCTGGCTATTTATTCTAGCAAACACTCACCCCTTTGGTTGGTATCACTGCTGCCCCATTCCGTATTGTGGGAGTTTGCATCGCTTCCTACAATAAGAGGAAGTTTCGCTCTTCTGCAGTGAGCCTTCTGCAGTTGAACTTTGTTCAAAACACATCAGCTATTGGGAGAAACAATTACTGACTGAAATCGCCCGCCTCAAAAAGCATCCTGGATCCGCCACTGCTACTAACCTAATTTTATGTAACAAAGGCAAACATCCAACGTATAGGAATAGAATTAGAGAAGAAGTCATATATATCATCTTGGCCACAGACTCTCCCACTGCAAGAATCGTCGACTGGAGAGTGTCTGACATATGCTCCTTCTTGGATTATCTGGGGGGACCATGTTGTCGTCCCCCGGGAAGTAGGCTGCGGCTAGCACAATGCTGGAGTCCTCCCCGTTGACTTTCGCATTTATTTGTACCGCCACCAGATCTCGACTTAAAAACTCTGTAATGCAAAAATAGTTAATATCTGCTTTAAGCATTACACATGCTCTAGGTCTCTGCTGGGAGAGATCCCAAATTACTCTACTGTTACTTACATTAAGGCCCCTCACCTGTCCCTTGTATGCCCAAGGTTCCTGTATGAGGGCTATGCCCAGATCATCCGAGGCAAACCTCCTCGCCAGTACAGCCGAAGCTGCAATGGCGTGGTGGAGGTTGATCTGGGCTATCTGCATGCTTATGCCGGTCATTTTGGCCCGGCCGGCCTCATCGGGTCGTCGTAATCCGACAGCCAGCTTTCGCTATCATCCCGCTTGTCCAGTGCCAGCTCTTGGAGGTCCAAGCCCTCAATGAGCTCCTGTGTGGTGAGTATTTGTTGGTCCGCTTGTTCCGCGACCTCTTCGCTATTACTCGCTGCGGTAGGAGAGTTTGTAGTCACACGAGCCTTGATGGTGTCGGTGCTCGCGTCCGACATGTCTTCGTCCGACATCTTATCTATGTCGGCGTCCTCTACGGCCTTGTCTTCCTGCCGCTCACTATTCCCTGGTAGCTTCTGCCTCCAGGGTCTTACTTGGATCAAGCCGTACCTGTAATGCAGCTTGAATCCATTCCTACGTGTGAGCTGGTAGGATTCTTCATCTATGCCCACGTCGAGACGTAGGCCCGTTTCTTCCGCTCTGCTGTTAATAACGCGCCACCTCTGCGTCTTAAGGCCCTCGTTCTGATTAGCGAGGAGCCGTATCGCAAATTCTCTGGGGCGGTCCGCACTTCTGGGGAGGAACATTGTCACGTTATGCGTGGGCGGTATGTCATCCCCGCGCCTTGTGCATAATTGTGCCCCTGTCCATCCCTCGAGTGTTGGCACTACTTCCTCGAGCCAACTTGCGGTTTTCTCGTCCTCGCAATCAACAAGGAGGAGCCCTGCTCGGAAGTACACCCCGCAAAATACTAGAGCATGCCCACACCCCCTGAACACTCCATCCATAATTAGCTCCTGGAGATTTGTCAGGTCCTCTTGACTTAGGGCATCCGCCGGGTAGTTCCTGGGCAGCACAGCCACTCGGGTACCCCTGAGGGCGTCCGAGTAGCTCTGCTGTCTTGGTGCTGCTTCAGCGGGTCCCCCAGTCGCCCTGGTCAAATTCTCCCGGCGCCCGGCTGTCGTGTTCTGCGGAGCATGGGCCCGTTGCCTCTTTGAACTGGGAGTATCCTCCGGTGTGATCTGCCCTATCCTACGCTTTCCAGCGGGAGGGGCTGTATGCTGGCTAGCTACCGCTGGCTGTTCTTTACTTCCGACTTTGTTTCTCCGTTCGGTGGTCGCTGTACTGTGCTCGTGGGCTGGTTTATGCCTGTGCTCGTCTGCCCTGGCTCTTGCGTCCCTGGGCGACAGGCCCTCTTCAAGGTATCGGAGATACCATTTTGTCCCAGACCCACTTAGTCCCAGGCGCCATTTATCTGTTAGCGATCCTGGTCTGCCCGGTGGTGGTAGTGCAGGTTGCCTGCCCCTGTTATGCCTTCTGTTGGGCCGCTTCCACTCTTCCCGGTTCCGCTCGAGGTCGCTCCTTTTCTGGGACCTATCGCAGCTGCCTTGTGAGCTGCTTCCAGAATCCTGCTTCGACGGTGAGCGCCCATGTTTACTTGGCTCCCTAGAGGGCCTGCCATGGTTATTTTTGCTACTTTCCCTCATTTGTGTGGAAGTACCGTCGGAGCTACACTTAGTTGTGGCATCTCTTTCCTCGGGGGCCCCGCGCTGCTCTATGGTGGTACTGGGCCCTCCATGGTTCGCGGGTTTGTTTTTAGACGCCTGCCCCTCCTGCTCCCCTTTTTTAATATGCCCGCGCTGCTCACCAGTGGCCGAGATGCCTCTGGGGATCGCGGGTTTCGTCGTCTTTTGCTTACTATGCTCTTGTGGCCCGCTTTGCTTTCCTTGGGTTTCTGTAATGCCCTTAGGGTTTGCGGGTTTAAGAGCCGGTTCTCTGCGCACTCCAGCGCTGGTGGAGGGAGATTCATCGTCCCTCATATGCTCTATAAAGAGCAATGCATCCTCTCTCGAGAGGGTCTCCAGGAATTTCCTGGAGTACCTGCGTGGCCTGCTACTGCTTTGCCCGCTGCTCTTCTTGGAGCCCGTCTTCTTTGTTGCGTTACTGTTGTTGTTTGTTTTTTTGTTGTTGTTTTGATTTGCTTTATTTTCCATTCTTTGTCGTACGACAACATGCTTGACGCGGCAAGCGTTGTTGTCAAATTATTTAAATGGGGAACTGGGTTGGTCCGCCGCGGCAGAGCCCCTTGACGCGGTAAGGCCATGATTACTCCCCAAGGTGGCCCGGTGTTGGAGAGGCGCCGTTATAATACAGCCGGTGTTGTGAACCTCCTGGCTGCAAACCAGTCCAATGGGCACGGTGACGCATGACACCCTGGATTAGGAGGTGACAGTTCCTGGTTACCGATAGCATTCGACCACATTTGTCAGGTGAGCGCGGTTGCGCCGCTCCCACCTGACCAATTAGTATCAAATGCGATCGGCATAAACCCCTGCACCGCTACAAGGTGACTGTCTTCGCAGAGGTATGTATGTGTATGTATATTGAAATAAAGCCAGTATGGCCTTGTTGCCATTTTCCAAACATGGTTGTTGTAATTTTATTAGGCTGTACCTAAAAACGCGCAAAATAGTGCGTACCGTGGCATGTTGCCACGGTTCATGCAACCACCCGGACTTGGCATGGCGTAGCCCAGGGTTATTTAAATGAGTGCCGAAGGCCGCCAACTCGGAAAGGTGTTCTGCACATAAAGGAAACAAATACCAGGTGTTCTGCGCAGAATTACTGTTAATTTGCCCAAAATTAAGTTTTGGTATACCAGGAACAGGACAGTTGGTATTGCATTGATGGGACTAAGGATATTATATATAATTTTAAATAAAAGCTTAAATTATTTACCATCTACCAAACTATATTTTCATATATTTAATACAACAATTAAATTTAAAAAAATTAAGTTTTTAAAAATTTTGATATGTTTTTTAAAAAATTATATTATTTCAGGAAATTCTTTTCAGTTATATACTTAAGATATACATCAAATGAAAGGTATTGGAAATACATATCCAACGACGTTAAAATTTTGAAAATCGGTTCAATACTTTAGAGGTAATTTAGATTAAAAAAAAGCTTATTATGAACTTTGACCTTTAATAACTTTTGTTGTTGTTGTTTGCCCAACAAAAAAAATATACCGTTATGTTTCTTTTATTAATACCTATCGATCTCAATTTTTCGTTTTTTTTATATCAGCATTGTCCGTATACTGCACTTGTTCCAAACTAGCTAACAGTAAACACAATCGAGTGCTGCCAGAGGTGAATGTCATTCAAAAGAATCGATTGAAGGAAAATCGCCAATCCTTTATTTGGATAGCACATCACTATTAGCGATTTTTCTCTCGCGGTGATGCAATCACCGATAGTGAAATATCGTCCATCACTACAGCTATCGAAAAATTATGAATGACAATGGAATTACTTTTTCACCGTGTGTTTTTCGTGGATTTGTGAAAAGAATCCCTGTTAAAACAAGAAAATTTTGCTGAAATATAAGAAGTTAACTCAAAATTGATTTATTGCGCAAATAAATACATAATTTTTTAGCCGTCCTGCAAACAGACCGTGCTCGGTACAAGTTGTAAGGTCAGATTTGTATACACAATATGGGAAATTCCGACTCAAAATTGAACTTCCGCAAAGCAATTGTACAACTAACGCAAAAACATCAAAAAATTGATGACACCGACGAACAGTTCTGGGATCAATTTTGGTATGGACATCAAACATCATTGGAAGATGTATTCGCATTGGTCACATCAGCAGAAATACGAAATATACGTAACGAAAATCCAGCCAATTTGGCGACTCTCTGTTACAAGGCCGTCGAAAAGTTGGCATTAGCCGTGGATAATAGTTGTCGCACTCAAATGGAACAACAATGTGTGCTGAATTGTGTACGTTTACTAATACGTATATTACCATATATTTTTGAAGATGAAAAGTGGCGTGAATTCTTTTGGAGTAGCCTGCCTACGCGTAATACGCCCACATCTACCTATGTGGTAGATATATTACGTGAAAATTCGCCACGTCTAACGAGCCCGCAACAGCCAGTACCATTAGCGCAATCATTGATAAATGCATTATGTGATCTGCTATTTTGTCCTGATTTTACGGTTACTGCTACAAGACGCGCCGGCCCTGATAAGGCCGAGGAATTGGCGAATATTGATAGCTGTGAATACATTTGGGAGGCGGGTGTGGGTTTTGCCAACTCACCACCCAAAAACGCCAATATGGAAAAAAAACGCACTGAAATATTAAAGCTTTTGCTGACATGTTTTTCGGAAACAATTTATTGTTTAACGGATGAGCCAAATAGATGGATAGCATATTTCACTTCAGCGGAGAATCGACATGCTTTGCCACTGTTCACATCACTTTTAAATACAGTATGCGCTTATGATCCAGTAGGATTCGGCGTACCCTACAATCATCTGTTGTTTGTAGATACCACTGAACCGTTGGTAGAAGCTTGTCTACAAATTTTGATTGTAACATTAGATCATGATATGGTTATACATCAACAGCAACAACTGGAATTGCGCCGTCAGTTGCAAACATCCAATCAAGCTGCCTCTTCAAATTCTTATGATGATGGCTTTGGCGATAATTTATTCATTAATTATCTATCGCGTGTACATCGTGATGAAGATTTTCATTTCATACTTAAAGGCATAACACGTTTGTTGAATAATCCTCTACTACAAAATTACTTACCAAACTCGACGAAACGTTTGCATTGTCATCAGGAGCTCTTAATACTTTTTTGGAAAGTATGCGATTTTAATAAGAAATTCTTGTATTTTGTGCTGAAAAGCTCTGATGTGCTAGATGTACTCACACCAATACTTTATCATTTGAATTATTCGCGCGCAGATCAATCGCGTGTTGGACTGATGCATATCGGTGTATTCATACTCCTGCTATTATCGGGTATGTAAATATGTTGGCTATATACTAAATTAATGATTGAAACATACTACATTGTGATCGCACGAAACGAATTGTTTTATTATGGATATACCAAGTTAAGTGGTTGTTTGATGTGATTGTTTACACATATATATATTTTTTTGTTGGTGCTGAAAGGTCAAAAAAGTTTCCAATTGACAGGTTGTTGTTCTTTTTGTAGCGGTAAGAACACTCGCCGAAGGCCTTGGGGAGTGTAATCGATGTTGATGGTCCTTTGCCGGATGCAGATCCGATACGTAACAAGCACCATTAAGGTACTAGCCCGACCATCTCTGGACCGATTTGATATGACCACATGAAACCTTGTAGGCCGTTCCGTCCTCCCACCTCCTAAATCCGTGAGGAACTTTGGGCACCAGAGCCTCGACTGTTAAAAAACAGGATTCGAAACGGGTAGGTTAGGTTGACAATTCGGTTGGAGAAGCTATATATATTGCGCTGGAAACCCCTTGAAAGGCTTGCTCTACACAACCCCTTGAACTAATTTGGTATTTTAGTCCCCTCTTACGGTAGGCATACCTGCCGCGGGTATATTCTATGCCCCTAACCCGCTGCGATTTTCGATGGCAGGCCTTGTCTGGATATGTGCTGTTGTTCCTGCGGGTTGTTGAAGTTTAATTGCATTCGGTTGTAACTCAAAACAGTGAATTGTGGCACTCACCTCGCGATCCGCTTATGTGGATAGTTTTACCACGTTAGGTAGTACTACCAACTGAAAACACGTTTTGGAGAACAAATAATCTCGCAGCAATCGGTCTAGAGGTGCCACTCAGAGTTGTAAGTTCCGGTTTTTCCACAGCTACACCTTTATATCAAAGATCGGAAAACGATTTGACATGCCGAAGAAACTGAAAGGCATGTCGCCATTTTTTCTGGGGACTACTTTAGCAGACTTAAAAGCAAAAAGAGTTTGTGGTAGTGTCATAAGTTGCAAGGTGCACGTGCTGTGGAAGCTTTAAACTAGGATGAACCCTTTTAATAAGATAGTAGGGCAGTGAGAAGCTGCTTAGCTGGAAGTCGTTTTTAATAGAATTTGATCAGCTAAATAGAGTAATGATGAAATGACGGTGCTAAGTCAGGTTAAAGTTAACCAAACCAGAACACAACCAGCTCAAATAGGAATATTGTTTCAGTTTTAACACGTTCGCTAAAATTATTATAACTTCCAGGTGAGCGCAATTTTGGCGTGCGTCTCAACAAACCCTACACCGCAACGGTGCCCATGGACATACCCGTATTCACCGGCACACATGCTGATCTACTCATAACTGTTTTCCACAAAATTATCGCTACTGGTCATCAACGCCTACAGCCGCTCTTCGATTGCCTACTCACTATACTTGTGAATGTTTCACCTTATTTAAAAACGCTGTCTATGGTTGCAAGTGTAAAGTTGCTGCATTTACTTGAAGCTTTTAGCACTCCTTGGTTTCTACTATCTGCACCTAACAATCACCATTTAGTCTTTTTTCTTTTGGAAATTTTTAATAACATCATTCAATATCAGTTTGATGGCAATTCGAACTTAGTTTACACCATTATACGTAAGCGTCACGTATTTCATGCAATGGCGAATTTGCCCTCCGATATGGCTGGTATCGCGAAATGCTTAAGTGGTCGTAAAATTGGTAAATATAGCATACCACCCGTGCCGCATACAAACGCAAAACATCTTTCGGCACAAGCACTAGCAAGTGGTGGTGGGCAATTGGATGCCGGCGATTTAGATGATGAAGATTGCGAGTCGGAAACTGAGTCACAAGATAAACAAAGTGAGATTATACATGAAAATGCACTAGCGGCTTTACCCGCAGAGCCGGGTACTTTGAAGACTTCTTTATTGGATACTCCTGCTATTAATCAAATGACTGAACGCGAGGCTGCACATCCGAGCGTTGAGCACACACAAACGCCTACAATTGATGGCGCTTTGGACATTTCGCAGTTCGAGGACACTAATCAAACTAAGCCAACTAGTCAAACGAATCGTCATGGTGCAACACGTCGTAGCAATACATCACTCAATTCAGTTGAAAGTAGCTCCATTCCCAAAGAGAATCAAACACGTCTCTCTGTGGCAACACGTGGCAACATACGTATGGTACCGTCTGCGCCTGGTGATCATTGGACACCAACACCAGAGTGGATTGTGTCTTGGCGTTCGAAGCTGCCTCTACAAACGATTATGCGATTGCTGCAAGTACTTGTACCTCAAGTGGAAAAAATCTGTATCGATAAGGGTTTAACCGATGAGTCGGAAATATTAAAATTTTTGCAACATGGTACATTAGTAGGTCTGCTGCCGGTACCTCATCCCATTCTCATAAGAAAATATCAAGCAAATGCTGGTACAACCGCATGGTTTCGCACCTATATTTGGGGTGTTATTTATTTACGTAACGTTGGCCCATCCATTTGGTATGATACAGATGTGAAACTTTTTGAAATTCAACGCGTATAAAGGAATAGATGGATCTATCTTTGGAGCACTTGTTTGGACTGTGTGGAGGTGCAACTATACATAACATAAATAACGATCCTTAATGATTAGTTAACTATATGAGATTGCATTCAGAAAATGCTATACTTGTTTATACTTTTAAGTATATTATGGTTATAACTTGTACATATTAATTTCCTTTATTTAAGCATTTATTTTAATAGCTTTATAGTATGAAATTGTTTACCACCCAAAAAGGTTTGACTTTCGTCATTAAACTTTATTAACCAATACTATTGTAAATAAGCGTAATTTACATTTTGTTTTTAAGTGTTATTGTTTAAATCATTTAATATAAGCTAGCGCTAGATGCGGTTTTACTTAATTAAATTTTTTTATTTTTTTTAAGTAATCAAAAAATACAATCTTAATTATGTTTATTATAAAGTCTTAACAGAGAGTAAATAAATAGTGCAACCTTTAATAATTTATATACACATACATAATATACATACCTACATAATACATATAACATAAATAATCTATAATTATGAAATATGCAGTTTCCGATTAAATAAATATATAGCAGATACTATTTAAACATACAAATGAAAACTCATATAACGAATAAAATTGTCAAAATCTTCTGGACATAAAATGGTGTTTCGGATTTTTTAATACTTCACACTATGTGAGGGATATGTCCCACCTCCATTTAAAAGTGTACATCCGCTAAGACTGCCATACACGGCGTAAATTTACGATCACCCACAACTAAACATCTAAGGGACTCTACGGATTGGGTGAAACAGTTTCCGCTACGTGAACCTTCTAGTATATCCTACCACTGGGGTTTGGAAGGATCTTGGGACCAATACACCCTCACATACGAAGCAATAAAGCGATGATTATAAGAACTTGGGGTCGTTAGAGCCTAGCCTGTTAAATATGTGTATGTACATTAATTTTTGTAACAGAATTCGCCTCGCTTAGATGAAGGGGTTAGAGAAACAACAAATTGTGCTTTGCAACATTTAGAATCCCCTCAAGCTGAGCTCAAAGCCAGTCGCTTTGGGGCGTCCTAAAAAGATTCTTTTCCGGCAGACGCAGCAAAAACATTTTTCAGGACCAGGGTCAGGAGACGGACCCGGATTGGATTGGATACTTTCCCGGAGCAAGAGAATATGGAGCAGTCCCACTACACGGAGCTGCTGGGAGGATGAAAAGGGGGACGTAACAAATTAAATGGGATTACACTGAAATGACAGTCCTTGGTCGGGAAAAATCCCGAGTCGCTCCGGTACATAGAACCGACTGCCAGTGGCTATCGACTGGTTGTCTAAAAAATGCCTAGACATTCTTGTCTTCAGTACATTTTTGGTTTTAATATGGCTTGGCTGTCAAACCTAGTTCTTTTTAGGAGTAATTATAAGATACCTAAAGTCGTTTGACGTGCACTACTGCGGGAAGTCGTACGTCGTGAACTTTTGAGGAGACAGAAAAATGTAATTTATGCAACGTCCCTCCATGTAATGTACTTAAACGGCTTTATTTCCTACAGAAAGAAATAAGTGAAGGGACTCATTTGGGACAAAGGACTGGCGAAAGTTTTTATAGATGTATCGAAGTTGGAAGGAGGTTTTTTATTAGAAGTTTGATGTAGGCCCCAAAACTTAAGCTGGTCGATCATATCTTCCAAGCCGCAATTAAATATGCAGTGAATAAGCTAAGATAATTCAATATAAGTATAATCGGATAACCTAGTGTCAACTAAGGCCCTGGGCATAACAGTGGTACGACCGAGGTAGGTTGAGAGGGATTAGAGGGGTTGATGATCGCAATACAAAGCTTTATAGCTTCAGAGCTTCCGCAATCCAATTGTCAACGTCATATTTAGCAGGCGAGGCTCTGCCGACTCCAACCCACTCATGGAATAAAAGCCCTGACAAAATCGACATATCCATTTGCATATAAAACAGCTGATCCAACCAACCTTATGGAAATCAATGTAATTGGTCAATGGTGCCATACCACAACGCGCTAGCCATAACCATACCATAAGGCGAATTAATGGTGACTTATAACCATAAAGCCATAACCAAATAAAACAGCTGATCGAACCTACCTTACGGAAATCAATGTAATCGTTTAATGGTGCCATACCATAACGCTAACGCCATAACCATATCATAGCCAACCAATTGGTTTTTGGTTTCTCGCCATATCCATAACCTAAAAATATTTGAGTTGGTGAATTTAATAACATTTTGTATATTTTATTCATTGTTTTGGATACGTTATGATTAAGAGACTTATTTTTTGTGGAATATGTTTGTAATTTTTTGCGTTTTCTTCATTTTTATGAAATTTTCACTGTTTTTAGGTTAAGGCACCATTAATCGATGACATTGGATATGGTTATGGATATGGGTATGGTTACGACTATGGCGTTAGGGTTAATGGCTTAATGAAACTTTCTTAACCCTAACGCCATAGTCGTAACCATACCCACATCCATAACCATCCCCCATGTGATCGATTAATGGTGCCTTAACCTAAAAATCGTGAAAAT
The DNA here is from genome assembly GCF_040869045.1 of Eurosta solidaginis. NCBI lineage: Eukaryota > Metazoa > Arthropoda > Insecta > Diptera > Tephritidae > Eurosta > Eurosta solidaginis. The sequence goes on from NC_090321.1 coordinate 63,920,008, forward strand.
TTCATAAAAATTACAAACATATTCCACAAAAAATAAGTCTCTCAGTCATAAAGTATCCAAATCAATGAATAAAAACTACAAAAAGTTATTAAATTAAACAACTCAAATATTTTTCGGATATGGATATGGCGAGAAACCAAAAACCAATTGGTTGGCTATGGGTTCGATCAGCTGTTTTATCTAGTTATTGTTTTATGGTTATAAGTCACCATTAATTGGCCCTTAAGGAAGTTTGATTTGCACTATAGCCAACCATGATGGAATTATAGAAGGTGGCGCATTGCGCATGTAAATATTATTTTAAAGGCAATTTTTACGTCATTTCCCTTTAGCTCTTGTTTTTTCTCTCTTTCTTTCATTCGCTGAAGAAGCCAAGTGTGACGTAGATGCGCAGAACGAAGCAGTTTTGAACTCGTGAATGCAAAATCTTATGTGTGTGAATTGTGATAGCCAACCAACTGATTTTTGGATTTCGCTATATCCATAACCTAAAAATATTTGAGTTGGTTAAATTATTAACTTTTTGTAGGTTTTATTCATTGTTTTGGAAACGTTTTGACTTATAGAGACTTCTTAGCTGAGTTACATCTGCCTAGGTTTACGATTAAACTTTATATGGACTGCTAGGCGATAAACTTTATCTACTCTTCTGAAATTGCTGCGCTCAAATTAGTACTCATAAATTTCAATACGCATTGAATATGTGTCTGTGTTTCACCTCTACACTAATTCTATGTATCACCTCGACAAATGGTGTGGGTCCACTATTCATCGCAACCGACTCAGCTATATGATATAGGTTTATAAAGCCATACAACAGAGGTTTTTGTCTCCGCTTTTCGGTACAACATGTTGGGTAGCTAGTTGCCGCTAGATGGGTCTCCTAAGCATTATCTAAGCGAGAATAAGCGTTTTTTACGCGCAAGCGTAAACCGTATACGCTTGTAAAACAAGCACTGCTATTATTTGTAATTTGTAAGTTGAATTCATTAACCGTAGAACGCATAACCAAAAATACCACGCAAACGCATAACGGGGGTACCGGTGTGTCCTCTTACAAGTTTTTACCGTTACAAATGCACAGTAACAAAATGCATAAGTAAAAATTATTACAGATTGTGTCCTGATCAGTGAGTTACTTACTTACTGCAACAAGCTCGATAAACCCGTTAACTGGATCCTGCTACCTATGTTATACTGCAACCCTCAACGAAGAAGAAAAATGCATGCAGCGTCTGCTAAAAACCAATGTGCCTGGTACATTCGGTGACAAATTGTATCTGCACCGTTTGCGAGCAGAAAAATTAGTATAAGTCTACAAAATATAATATTTTTTATTTAAAGATTCATGTTTTCTAATATATTTTTACAATCCGCAATAAAAATTTCCTATTAAAACAAATAAATTGGTAAATATTTGAAGGGTACACGGGTACCCGGTTATGCGTTCGCGTAGGCGTCAACTTTGGGAACTTATATCTGAGGAATCCCTTAACTGAAACCTGCAAGCATTGACGTAAACGATACAGAAATACTGTAGTTTCCTAGATTAGAAGGTTCAACACTCTAGCGACAGTGGTTCTCTCACTAAAGTAGTTTAAAATCGCAACTGGACACACGGGTACCCGGTTATGCGTTCTAGGGTTAAAAAATATAGCACATCGATATTCACCACTTATGGATTACATCAATCTATTATTCTTCCCACTCTATATCGCTATAACCATGGTATAAATATTACCAGGTAAAACCATTTACTCTTCTTGGCGGAAATACCAAACCAAAGTAAACACAAAAAGAATTGTTGGTTTGACATTTAATTTTTTTCAATACCAAAAAAAATAAAATGCTTATGAAATAAGTGAAAAAATATTTCAAAAAGTTTTGAAATCGGGTTTTATGTATATGGCAAAAAAATGAGTTACCAATATAATGGATGCCTCAACACGTGAAAGGGAAAGAAGAACGAATGTAGGAGACCACCCCTATTGATTTTTCATTCATCCTTCTTCACTCGGTTGATATGCCTTTAACCCTTAAGTATGCTGAAACTTCACTTTATAAGAGATCACCAGTCTCAAGTGTCCTCGCTACTGGGGAAACAAATTATCTTGGAAATTTTCTTTGCTTTGTTTTGGTCCTTTTCCTCGCGGTTGGGAGATACATTTTTTAATTGACGCCTAACCGTTTAGGAGATGCTGGTCGTTGCGTAATAAGTCACTCCAGCTAACCCTGTTACGCGATAACTGCCGCCAACAGGGGGCACCAAGATCTTCACATAACTTGCCCACGTCAGCAAAAACGCTGTAGCTCTTCGCAGCTTAGCTAAACATCATCGTCCAGTTGGATTATGATAGTTCGTGGAGGCTGCATTTACCGGCTGACGGGTCAAAGTCTGCCGCCGTGGTGTACAGCTAGTGTGTTGGCCTATCCATAAAAAATATTTAAGAAAATTTGTATAAATGGTATTGATTGTCCCTCGGCATTACATTGGCACCAAAAGTTCGTCCGAATTAGCAGATAAATTTTTAGGTCGGCACAAAACATGTATTTAGGTGAGCCAGTTCGTAGAAAAACGAATATACGATAAGTAGCCTTCGAATTGGGTGGAAAGCTTGACCTTAATCTCCTCACATATATACACCAAAATTGTTATTATTAGTAGATATGTATCTCTTCCGTACACCTTGGCGGTAAGTCGGGTTTTTCTTCTCGCTGCACAGACGATAATACATTTCCAAACAATTTGTTGAAGAAAATTCTCAGAAGAGGATCGTGGCCTGATTCTTCCTTTTGCGGGAAACTACAATGCAATTCTTGAATTGAAAATTCTGGAATGCGGTTGACCCTTGAGATTTCTTATTTTCTGGTTATTTGCACGAATAAAAAATCGGTTTTGGATTAAATATCATAATATAATTGTTAAAACGCAAAAATATATGGTAATTCTATACGACAGCATGACACCGGTAATACGCGTCCAAAAATACCGAGAGAGATGTCAAAAGACTCCTATTGACCTCGACAACAATAATCCCATATATGTAATACTCCTATATTGCTACAAAAAGCTAAGTACATTCCCAGACAACAGAGTGCCGATATATTGCTTTTTAAACGTTTTTGTTTTTGTATTCAATAATCGAATGTACCTAAACTTAAATTTTTTCTTGTCACACTTATGCTGCTTCAATCACAAAAGTTTTATAGGCTGTCTTGTTTTGATTTCGAATTAAAAACACATTGCGAGCATTTTCTATTAGCTATATAGGAGTATTACATATATGAATAATCCGAAGGCGTAAAATAAAAATTGTAGATGGTTCAAAAGATACTAACGAAAATCCGAAAAATAACACCGGAGTGCTCCGAAACCGAGGGTGAGATCCATAATATTTTTGCGCAGAACCCCTTTCTGCATTGGAGGCCTTCGGCCGCGCTTAAAAAAAATTACCCTGGGTGGAGATCAAAATTATATTCACGCAAATACTTTTACCCACAGTTTTTTTTTGTGAGTACTACAAATTCATCAAAATTACAACAACCACATGAACATTTTCAAAATTTCTTTTGGATATATCTCTTGATATACCCAAAATTGTTTACCTCCGTTTTCGGATTCGCGATCCTGGATCCAAAACGCGTCTTTTGATATCCCCCTTGATATTTTTGGACGGCTATTAAGAGTGTCATGCTGTCGTATAGAATAACCAAATATTTTACAGTTTGTTATATTTTTGTTATGAAAACAACACCAAATAAAAAAATAAAAATGTGAGAGCAGTGAGAATTTTAAAATTTTTTTAAACATCACCGGTTTTACCTTCCCTACAAGACAGGTACCCGTTACCTAATCGATTACTTAATCGTTACCAATAACTTGGTCACCAATTATCGTCTTAACGACTTTTACATTGCTGTCGTGAAAAAGGTAACGCATGCCCCCTCTCAAAATAGTGTACGTGTAACTCGCTTTCTCGCTCTTACATATTGTGTTTTCGACATTCTTTCTCGCTCGATGTTATTTACATTTTTAAGTTACTTCATTAGATATGTTTTCGTTATCGCTAACCAAAACATATGCAACAACAACAACACGGGTAACTGGCCTATCGGTTACCCGTACCGGTGAAACTTTCTTAACCCTAACGCCATAGTCGTAACCATACCCACATCCATAACCATCTCCCATGTGATCGATTAATGGTGCCTTAACCTAAAAATCGTGAAAATTTCATAAAAATTACAAACATATTCCACAAAAAATAAGTCTCTCAGTCATAAAGTATCCAAATCAATGAATAAAAACTACAAAAAGTTATTAAATTCAACAATTCAAATATTTTTCGGCTATGGATATGGCGAGAAACCAAAAACCAATTGGTTGGCTATGGTATGGTTATGGCGTAAGCGTTATGGTATGGCACCATTAATCGATTACATTGATTCCCATAAGGTGGGTTCGATCAGATGTTTTATCTGGTTATTGTTTTATGGTTGTAAGTCACCATTAATTGGCCCTTAAGGAAGTTTGATTTGCACTATAGCCAACCATGATGGAATTATAGAAGGTGTCGCATTGCGCATGTAAATATTATTTTAAAGGCAATTTTTACGTCATTTCTCTTTAGCTCTTGTTTTTTCTCTCTTTCTTTCATTCGCTGAAAAAGCCAAGTGAGCATTTTCTATTAGCAATATAGAAGTATCAAAGAGGATAGATATAATAAGAGACGTCAATCGGCTATTCGTTTCTTTTCAGAAATTTTTGATCGCTGAAAGAAATTTTACTCGATGTTAACCGAGAGATAGTCGGCCAGTTGCCTTCACATCTTGTCCTCAATTTGACAGCCAGGTGTGGGGAAATAAAAATTGACTGAGTGGAAGTTGAGTGTGACTGCAACTTCTGCAAAATGTCAAAGCATTCAGAGTGAAATATTTGTTATCATTTTAGAGTGATGTTTGATTGCTTTTCAGTCATTTTATGATCATATTCATGAACATATTTCAATCGTTTTGGTTGATAATTTTGAGTCATTTTTGAATGCGATTATCATGCATTTGTTTTTCATATCTCATTGAAAATAAGATACTACATAATAATGTTATTTTATCAGGGAAAGAAAGCATGCGGAAGTGAACTATTTGATGAACCACAGGTAATTCGCAAACAAACTTGACCGATATACACCTGTTCAAATGGGGTTCAAATAGCGCACAACTTTTGTAGGTATTGTCCAACCATTATGAATTTTCTGGAAAGCCGTAGGTGGAAAAATGGTTGGGGAAATTTACATTATTTCTTGTCTTGAAGAATATCTTTGTATAAATATTAAAATTTTTATATATTTTTTCTAAATGTGTATGTGAAAAAAAATAAGATTTTCAATGAAAAGTAGTGCTGCTCAAAATTTTTTATATGAAAGTGCGAATCACTCTCTCTTTGGTATTACATATATGAATAATCCGAAGGCGTAAAAAAAAAATTGTAGATGGTTCAAAAGATATTAACGAAAATCCGAAAAATAACACCGGAGTGCTCCGAAACCGATGGTAAGATCCATAGTATTTTTGCGCAGAACCCCTTTCTGCATTGGAGGCCTTCGGCCGCGCTTAAAAAAAATTACCCTGGGTGGAGATCAAAATTATATTCACGCAAATACTTTTACCCACAGTTTTTTTTTTGTGAGTACTACAAATTCATCAAAATTACAACAACCACATGAACATTTTCAAAATTTCTTTTGCATATATCTCTTGATATACCCAAAATTGTTTACCTCCGTTTTCGGATTCGCGATCTTGGATCCAAAACGCGTCTTTTGATACCCCCCTTGATATTGTAACGATTTTACTTGCAAATCCTCTTATTTGCAATCCTCTGCTAAGTTCGAATCACTAAACTGTTGAATAAATAACTCCAATATTGAATGATGGAAAAATGGCCTTTATTAAGTACTTCACAATAACACTCAAACTGTGCAACGAATAGCTTAATAACCAAACTGATATCTTAAAGGAAACTGACTTTCAAAATAATAGTGCTATTGCTCGCTAGATATCGTCTTACTCGTAACTGCTTGACAATTCAAATCAAACTGAATTCTTCTTACTCGCTGGCGCCGCTTTTATAGTTTACGCTGCATACTTCTAGGCTCTTCGATTTCCAGAAGTTACTAGTTGTTTCGGCCAGCCACAACTACGTGCACAAATTATTGCTCTCTCTTGTGACAACTCAGATAAGGTATATGCATGTGTTTGTAGTTTACAGTCTCGCGCATACACATAAGCGTATAAGTAAATTCATCGATGTGTGACATCTCATCTCTTGCTGCCTTGTATGTAAATGTTGCTCGTCGGAATGTGTACATATGTGTAGACGCAATTATTTATTCGTTTATGTAGATACATAATGATTGAATTATTGATGTGCATTCACGTCACTGCTTAGATCGGCTTAGAGCTGGCAGCACTCCTTAGTTTTGCTAATATTCGTAACACTGCCCTCCACCTAAGTCTGATCGTCCCGATCAGACAAATCTCTCGATCTAAACGCTGCTAGCATCGCCAAATGTACCACTCTTCTTCTCCGTGGCTTCTCAATGCTTTGTATGCGGTAGATGGTATCACTGAGCTTCTTCACAATCTTGTACGGGCCTTCCCAACTGCACCGAAATTGGGCTGGGACACCTTTCCGCCGGTGAGGGTTGTTTAACAGTACCAAATCTCCATTACGGAAACCTTCCGAATTATTTTCCCTGTCGTACCTGTGTTCCATCTTACTACTCATTATTCTGGATCGTTCTCTCGCACTCTGTTGCTTGGCCAATGAAGAACTACTTTGTAGAGCTTGTTCTTGACGGATTGGCTTCACATACTCAGTATCGTTCCGACGTTTCCCAACAAAAGTGCGCGCTGGCTTGAAATCATCCTTGCATTCTTTCTGAAAAATTCTTTCAGTGAATTTAGTGCGTCCATTAGGGTTTGTTGATGCCGGTCTTTTCCTCGCAGGTACTTTTAATTTCGCTTTATTTAGCACATTCGATCCATCAACCTTTGCTCGATCTACTTTCCTTGACTTTCGTGGTCTCTGTCGAATCTCCTCGACCAGCACTCGCTTACTGCTGAACCCTTTTTCCAAACTGAAGTTAAGTGGCACATCTTGGTTCTCATAATGCATCACCCTTCTCTGCATATCGATCTTGATGTCATGGTCAACCAAGAAATCCACTCCCAATATAACTTCATCAACGATCTCCGCCACAACGAATTTGTGTAGAACCATGACCTTCCCAATTAGGACTTCACATATTACTTCTCCCTGAACTTGGTTATATTCGCCTGTGACCGTACGCAACCTCGCTCCAGGTAATGACTTTATTCCCCTGTAGACCAAATCAGATCGAATCAAGGAATGAGATGCCCCCGTATCTACAGTCAGTACACGCTCTTTACCATCCACATTCCCTCTGATGGTAAGACTGCTTGATTTCCTTCCAATCTGCGACACAGATATCACAGGACATTCAACAGCCGGGGCAAGTTTTCGTTCTTTACTTTCGACACGCTCTTGCTCATTTTCGCCAGCTTTGCGTTTACGGCCACCCACATTGTTGGAACTATTAGGACCAAGATCGCAATGACGTGCAATGTGACCTGGGTTGCCGCACTTGAAACATTTAATAACTCCGGCATTCTTCTGTTGAGATCCCCTTAGTGCTTCCAAAATTGTGTCTACCCACTCCGGCCTTTCTACTTCCACACGATGAGCTTTGTATGCTGGCTTACACAGAAGCGACGCTGTTTCCTGAATCAGAGCTTGTGACACCGTTTCTGCGAATGTTGGCTTTGGGTTTGCGTATTTAGCTCGCTTTGTTTCGACATCCCGTATGCCATTTATAAAGCTCTGAATCTTTACCCTTTCAGTGTATTCCACGGGTGCGTCCGCATTTGCAAGATGAGCCAATCTTTCAATGTCAGAAGCAAACTCCTGCAAGGTCTCGTTAGCTTTTTGGTAGCGGTTTTGCAACTCAATTTGGAATATCTGTTTCCTATGCTCGCTTCCATAACGTCGTTCTACAGCAGCCATCAATGCTTCATAATTGTTCCGCTCTCCTTCGGGAATCGTCTGTAGAATTTCCGCTGCTGGCCCCTTCAATGCCACGAATAGTGCAGCAACTTTATCTTCCGCATTCCAGTTGTTCACTGCTGCGGTCTTCTCAAACTGTAGCTTGAAGACCTGGAAAGGAAGAGAACCGTCAAAAGATGGAGTTTTTACCTTCGTATTGCTCGCTGAAGCAGTCGGCCGATTAAGTTGCAATTCCTGTATACGACCTCTCAATGCATCCACCTCTGCCTCGAATTTTTCTTCAAACTGCGTTATTTTCTCGTCCATACGCGCTTCGAGTTTTGATGATATACGCGCCTCTTGCTCTTTCAGTTGTGTTTCCATCATTGATGTAATCTGTGTCGACATTTCTGAAATACGTGTCTCATGTGTTTCCAGCTGGGATGCCATATATGCCTTTTGCTCTTCCAATTGTGATGTTATACGGGTTTCCTGTTCTTCCAGTTGTGATGACATGTTGGTGGATATTTGTGATGACATTTCTGTTATACGTGCCTCTTGCGCTTCCATCTTAGATGTTACTGTCGATGTTTGAGCAGTTATTGCAGCCAATATCATGTTCAAGTCTGTGCTGGTAATTGTCTGTGATGATTCGTTTTTCTCTTCAATTTTTGTTGTCTCCTCGCCATCAAGATGAAAGACATACTCTTCCACATCAATTCCTTCTAATTCCATTGCCTCTCGTAGTCGTGCCTGAAGTTCGAGTTTAATGCCAGTTGTATTCAATCCACGGTTCTCCAACTCCTTCTTCAGTTGCGGGATCTTCAATTCACTTAACTTTGCCATGTCCTTGTTGTCCTCTGGAATTTATTCAACAATTCCTCTTCTGACACCAATTGTAACGATTTTACTTGCAAATCCTCTTATTTGCAATCCTCTGCTAAGTTCGAATCACTAAACTGTTGAATAAATAACTCCAATATTGAATGATGGAAAAATGGCCTTTATTAAGTACTTCACAATAACACTCAAACTGTGCAACGAATAGCTTAATAACCAAACTGATATCTTAAAGGAAACTGACTTTCAAAATAATAGTGCTATTGCTCGCTAGATATCGTCTTACTCGTAACTGCTTGACAATTCAAATCAAACTGAATTCTTCTTACTCGCTGGCGCCGCTTTTATAGTTTACGCTGCATACTTCTAGGCTCTTCGATTTCCAGAAGTTACTAGTTGTTTCGGCCAGCCACAACTACGTGCACAAATTATTGCTCTCTCTTGTGACAACTCAGATAAGGTATATGCATGTGTTTGTAGTTTACAGTCTCGCGCATACACATAAGCGTATAAGTAAATTCATCGATGTGTGACATCTCATCTCTTGCTGCCTTGTATGTAAATGTTGCTCGTCGGAATGTGTACATATGTGTAGACGCAATTATTTATTCGTTTATGTAGATACATAATGATTGAATTATTGATGTGCATTCACGTCACTGCTTAGATCGGCTTAGAGCTGGCAGCACTCCTTAGTTTTGCTAATATTCGTAACAATATTTTTGGACGGCTATTAAGAGTGTCATGCTGTCGTATAGAATAACCAAATATTTTACAGTTTGTTATATTTTTGTTATGAAAACAACACCAAATAAAAAAATAAAAATGTGAGAGCAGTGAGAATTTAAAAATTTGTTTAAACATCACTGGTTTTACCTTCCCTACAAGACAGGTACCCGTTACCCAATCGATTACTTAATCGGTACCAATAACTTGGTCACCAATTATCGTCTTAATGACTTTTACATTGCTGTCGTGAAAAAGGTAACGCATGCGCCCTCTTAAAATAGTGTACGTGTAACTCGCTTTCTCGCTCTTACATATTGTGTTTTCGACATTCCTTCTCGCTCGATGTTATTTACATTTTTAAGTTACTTCATTAGGTATGTTTTCGTTATCGCTAACCAAAACATATGCAACAACAACAACACGGGTAACTGGCCTATCGTTTACCCGTACCGGTGAAACTTTCTTAACCCTAACGCCATAGTCGTTACCATACCCACATCCATAACCATCTCCCATGTGATCGATTAATGGTGCCTTAACCTAAAAATCGTGAAAATTTCATAAAAATTACAAACATATTCCACAAAAAATAAGTCTCTCAGTCATAAAGTATCCAAATCAATGAATAAAAACTACAAAAAGTTATTAAATTCAACAATTCAAATATTTTTCGGCTATGGATATGGCGAGAAACCAAAAACCAATTGGCTGCCTATGGTATGGTTATGGCGTAAGCGTTATGGTATGGCACCATTAATCGATTACATTGATTCCCATAAGGTGGGTTCGATCAGCTGTTTTATCTGGTTATTGTTTTATGGTTATAAGTCACCATTAATTGGCCCTTAAGGAAGTTTGATTTGCACTATACCCAACCAAAGAGGATAGATATATTAAGAGACGTCAATCGTCAAAAAGTAGCGAATTTGCTCGCTGGAACGAAGTAACGAATGTTGACTGAGACATAGTCGGCCAGTTGTTGCCCATTGATATTCGCATTTATTTTACTCATTTGTGGTGTATTCTCCTCGCGCCATTATGAATGTGGGGAAATATGCCAAAATTAAATGAGCTCTTTGCAGAGTTGAGTGTTTGTGAAGTTGCAGCAAATTGCAGAAATTTTTGTTTATTTCTGCTGAGCAATTTCTGTACGAACAAAAACCAATTAATATGCCTAAATGTATAACTTCCATGATACATTTATGAATTATCTCATCCCTTTGTATTAATAATTTAAAAAGTACAAAAATGCATGTAAGTACTGTTTTGCCGACGGCATATACACACTAGAAATCTATGCATATTAAAAACTTTTATGTTTGAAGATAATTAAAATGTTAGGAATTAGTTATAAATATATAGGCACATAGCAAAGAGCCACATAGTGGCAATTGATTGAATTGGAATTTATTAAAGGTTGTTGGTAAAAATGTATTTATATTAACAACGTTTTGCCGACGGAAAACGCATATGCCCAATTCTTAATGAAATTAAAGATTTATTGGGTTTTTATCTGGACTATGGATGGGATGGTTGTTGGGTAAGTATTACTCAAAGCCTGGTTTCATCAGCCAAGTCGAAAGATAAATGCACTTGACCAGCACCAATTCCACCCTTAAATATGTATGTATATGCATATATAAACATGAAGCATGTGGCGGTCGATCAGCTGTTGAGCATTGTATCATTGAATATATGTGTATGAAAATACAAACCAAAGTCACCAAAGCAAAAAGTACAAATGTACATACATATAATACTCCAAGTAAAGGCACACATGCATAAAAACTTTGGTCGCTTTGATACTGTGGCAGCGTCTTAAGATATTAATAAAACAACTTGCCACTTTCCGCGTTATGAAGCGACCAAATAATTTATGTAAATTCGCGTATACGGATGTGTATATGTAAATATCAATGCTCGTAGCAATTAGCCGACGAAATACAATATGCACGAGCCAAATTATGTGTCGTCGGTGGTTAAAAGTGTTGCCGTTTGTACCTTTAACAACTCACAGCTAACAGGGGAATTTATTATTAATACTAAAATAAACGAATTTATTGCTCTTTTGCGAAATAATGTTATATTTCTTCGCAAAATTACTTTAATTCATTTCGCCGCTCCCATTTATTAATTTTTATCTATGAAAATAATGTAAAATTCTTACTTTGTACTGACATGTGATAAACAAGTCAGCATATACAGTATGACGTCACAATGCGAATTCAGGGCCAGAAACGGGTAAAACACCACTCTTATGTAGCAACTGCAACACAGTTGCTGCAAATTTGGCTGCGTGACTGCGCGAACAATTTTTCGGCAGAATATGATAGGGGGTTTCAAATAGCAAATAAAAATGTCCATAAGCTGTGACAACTCGGCAATTCAGGATATGAGAAAATTATTTGCAATAATTTATATGAACAATGGATGGAAATTTTTAGATTATATTGCTAATATGTTAGTGGACATTTACTAGGCAATATCTGTGCATGTTTATTTGCATTTTTTACTACCATATTAGTACTTTCATACCGGCTTATAAATAGTTTGGTATTATTTCAAAGGAAAAGTGCGGGGTTATGAAAGTAGTTATGCTCGTCATAATGAATACCCCCAATATGCATCGAAGTTGGAATTTATAAAATCGCAAAAATTTGTCTTTTGACGATTTTATCAAATGCCATGTTGCCGAATTGCAAAATTCTATCATCAATTTGGACAACTTAAGAAGAAGCATTTATGAATGAAAAATCAAAAGGAAGCTAGTTTTCAGGATTTTGCGATTTACATACAAAACATGAGCATACATATGTACATATGTATGTGTGCTTGTGCGTATGGTTGGATGGTTGAAGTCAATTTTGTTTTGTTTGTCAACATGCGAATATAAAAATATTTCTTAGCTTACATATGAACATAGATTTGTACATATGCTTGTGCGTAAGAATAGTTTTTGTTGGAAGTGGTTGATTGCAACAGTTTGTCTTTTATTTGAAAATGTGAATGTACAAACATTTGTTAGCTTATGCATGGATATATTGGTATCAATTAAGTGGGTGGGAAATGGGGGTGTAGGCTGATCTTTAGTTTAGGAATATATGTGTGTACATATATACCAATCTAGGTTTGTTTATACCCACTCACCATTTAGGTGATTCAATTTTCAATTTCCCTACATATCAATATAATTTGATTACTCTTTCTGGCAAAATGAAAGATGTTAATGTGAATTATAAAAGGCATGGGCTTAGTTCTATAGGTGGACGCCTTTTCGAGATATCAGGAACCTACATAGGAAATTCCATTAAGATACCTCGAAATTTACTCAAGTTATCGTGTTAACGGACGGACGGACGGACATGGCTCAATCAACTCAGCTCTTCATCCTGATTATTCCGGTATACTTAATGGTGGGTCTATCTATTTTCCTTTGAGGACTTACAATTTTGGGTTTCGCGACGAAATTAATATACCATTTCATTTTCATTAAAGGGATAAAAATTTTAGCACTCCCATATGCCCTCACATATAATTTCGAATCGTGAAAATGCTTGAATTTCTTATGAGAGTGCCAAGAAAAAGCACTCCCGTATGAAGCTCAGGAACTTGTGTATGATAAAAAAATTACACTAATAATTTGACAACTATGTTGTATATTGTATATAGTTAGGAACTAGGAAAAAGTTAAAGCAGCGGGGACAATTTCCACCGCCTAGGGCAGCGCCATGTTAAATTCGCCAGTTGAGAACATGTAAAAGAGATAGACGGCGAACTATCAGTGGTTCAGAATGCAGTAGAAATACACTAATTTTGAACTAGAGGCTCTCCTTACGGGGTAGTTCTTTTGCTAATACATATATGTATTTAAATTTGAACATTTAAGTACTTCAAAAGTTTTCAAATTCAATTTCCAATGCAAAATTCGCGGAAATGTCTACATTCGCTTTTAGTATGATTATTGAAACCCAAATTCCGACGATATATGTACCTATATATAATATGTTCCCACAAAACTTGAGGCTAGAGGTCAATGTAATTTTTCGCTACTTTCAGAATTAAATTCTTGGCTGTTTTATGTTGGTGATATAACTATTGACATAATATTTTAAGCAAATATTTTGTAACATGAAACCAAATATTCTACTTTTTCCGACCTCAAACAATTAAAATTTTTTAAATACAAAAAAAGTTTCAGTGAACATACAATTTTGTACATGTATTGTGATTCGCACTTTCATATAAAAAATTTTGAGCAGCACTACTTTTCATTGAAAATCTTATTTTTTTTCACATACACATTTAGAAAAAATATATAAAAATTTTAATATTTATACAAAGATATTCTTCAAGACAAGAAATAATGTAAATTTCCCCAACCATTTTTCCACCTACGGCTTTCCAGAAAATTCATAATGGTTGGACAATACCTACAAAAGTTGTGCGCTATTTGAACCCCATTTGAACAGGTGTATATTGGTCAAGTTTGTTTGCGAATTACCTGTGGTTCATCAAATAGTTCACTTCCGCATGCTTTCTTTCCCTGATAAAATAACATTATTATGTAGTATCTTATTTTCAATGAGATATGAAAAACAAATGCATGATAATCGCATTCAAAAATGACTCAAAATTATCAACCAAAACGATTGAAATATGTTCATGAATATGATCATAAAATGCAGGCATGCTTAACCAACGAACCGATATCATTTCGTTACGATAATTAACGTTAATAAACGAAACAAAGTCATTTCGTTTCGTTTATTAACGTTAAGAACGACAAATTAACGAAATGATTTCGTTTCGTTTTCTGCCATATCAAAACGGAATCAAATCGTTTATGTTGATTATTAATTTCAAACTATGCTGGCAAAGCTGATTGATGGCGGAGTCATTAAAGGTGAAAGCAATAGCCAAGCTGATTGCAACTTTTCTCATGAATTTTGACAGTACGAACATTTCTCAGAGTGTTTTTGACATTACCACCAACGAATTACACAAACAAATTATATGGAGTTTGTGTGTGTATGTGCGCTTGTTGTTACCACCTTACGGCTTCACCATGGCTATAGCATTGCCAGCACAATTCAAACATAAAGTATCACGTTTTTGTTAACGTTAACGAAAGCTTTTCGTTTCGGTTAAAAACGAGATACAATTTATCTTGATAATTTCTTTATCGATAATATTTCGAAGTGTTTCAACGGAAACGGTGGAAATTTTTTGATAAACGATTAGCTTAACGTTAAGGTGCATCCCTGATAAAATGACTGAAAAGCAATCAAACATCACTCTAAAATGATAACAAATATTTCACTCTGAATGCTTTAACATTTTGCAGAAGTTGCAGTCACACTCAACTTCCACTCAGTCAATTTTTATTTCCCCACACCTGGCTGTCAAATTGAGGACAAGATGTGAAGGCAACTGGCCGACTATCTCTCGGTTAACATCGAGTAAAATTTCTTTCAGCGATCAAAAATTTCTGAAAAGAAACGAATAGCCGATTGACGTCTCTTATTATATCTATCCTCTTGGCTCTAACTATCAAAAAGTGTCATAAATGATAGTTTACTGTAGATATCAGGTTTGACTGTTATACCAAAGAGGATAGATATAATAAGAGACGTCAATCGGCTATTCGTTTCTTTTCAGAAATTTTTGATCGCTGAAAGAAATTTTACTCGATGTTAACCGAGAGATAGTCGGCCAGTTGCCTTCACATCTTGTCCTCAATTTGACAGCCAGGTGTGGGGAAATAAAAATTGACTGAGTGGAAGTTGAGTGTGACTGCAACTTCTGCAAAATGTCAAAGCATTCAGAGTGAAATATTTGTTATCATTTTAGAGTGATGTTTGATTGCTTTTCAGTCATTTTATGATCATATTCATGAACATATTTCAATCGTTTTGGTTGATAATTTTGAGTCATTTTTGAATGCGATTATCATGCATTTGTTTTTCATATCTCATTGAAAATAAGATACTACATAATAATGTTATTTTATCAGGGAAAGAAAGCATGCGGAAGTGAACTATTTGATGAACCACAGGTAATTCGCAAACAAACTTGACCGATATACACCTGTTCAAATGGGGTTCAAATAGCGCACAACTTTTGTAGGTATTGTCCAACCATTATGAATTTTCTGGAAAGCCGTAGGTGGAAAAATGGTTGGGGAAATTTACATTATTTCTTGTCTTGAAGAATATCTTTGTATAAATATTAAAATTTTTATATATTTTTTCTAAATGTGTATGTGAAAAAAAATAAGATTTTCAATGAAAAGTAGTGCTGCTCAAAATTTTTTATATGAAAGTGCGAATCACAATACATGTACAAAATTGTATGTTCACTGAAACTTTTTTTGTATTTAAAAAATTTTAATTGTTTGAGGTCGGAAAAAGTAGAATATTTGGTTTCATGTTACAAAATATTTGCTTAAAATATTATGTCAATAGTTATATCACCAACATAAAACAGCCAAAAATTTAATTCTGAAAGTAGCGAAAATTACATTGACCTCTAGCCTTAAGTTTTGTGGGAACATATTATATATAGGTACATATATCGTCGGAATTTGGGTTTCAATAATCATACTAAAAGCGACTGTAGACATTTCCGCGAATTTTGCATTGGAAATTGAATTTGAAAACTTTTGAAGTACTTAAATGTTCAAATTTAAATACATATATGTATTAGCAAAAGAACTACCCCGTAAGGAGAGCCTCTAGTTCAAAGTTAGTGTATTTCTACTGCATTCTGAACCACTGATAGTTCGCCGTCTATCTCTTTTACATGTTCTCAACTGGCGAATTTAACATGGCGCAGCCCTAGGCGGTGGAAATTGTCCCCGCTGCTTTAACTTTTTCCTAGTTCCTAACTATATACAATATACAACATAGTTGTCAAATTATTAGTGTAATTTTTTTATCATACACAAGTTCCTGAGCTTCATACGGGAGTGCTTTTTCTTGGCACTCTCATAAGAAATTCAAGCATTTTCACGATTCGAAATTATATGTGAGGGCATATGGGAGTGCTAAAATTTGTATCCCTTTAATGAAAATGAAATGGTATATTAATTTCGTCGCGAAACCCAAAATTGTAAGTCCTCAAAGGAAAATAGATAGATCCACCATTAAGTATACCGGAATAATCAGGATGAAGAGCTGAGTTGATTGAGCCATGTCCGTCCGTCCGTCCGTTAACACGATAACTTGAGTAAATTTTGAGGTATCTTAATGGAATTTCCTATGTAGGTTCCTGATATCTCGAAAAGGCGTCCACCTATAGAACTAAGCCCATGCCTTTTATAATTCACATTAACATCTTTCATTTTGCCAGAAAGATTAATCAAATTATATTGATATGTAGGGAAATTGAAAATTGAATCACCTAAATGGTGAGTGGGTATAAACAAACCTAGATTGGTATATATGTACACACATATATTCCTAAACTAAAGATCAGCCCACACCCCCATTTCCCACCCACTTAATTGATACCAATATATCCATGCATAAGCTAACAAATGTTTGTACATTCACATTTTCAAATAAAAGACAAACTGTTTCAATCAACCACTTCCAACAAAAACTATTCTTACGCACAAGCATATGTACAAATCTATGTTCATATGTAAGCTAAGAAATATTTTTATATTCGCATGTTGACAAACAAAACAAAATTGACTTCAACCATCCAACCATACGCACAAGCACACATACATATGTACATATGTATGCTCATGTTTTGTATGTAAATCGCAAAATCCTGAAAACTAGCTTCCTTTTGATTTTTCATTCATAAATGCTTCTTCTTAAGTTGTCCAAATTGATGATAGAATTTTGCAATTCGGCAACATGGCATTTGATAAAATCGTCAAAAGACAAATTTTTGCGATTTTATAAATTCCAACTTCGATGCATATTGGGGGTATTCATTATGACGAGCATAACTACTTTCATAACCCCGCACTTTTCCTTTGAAATAATACCAAACTATTTATAAGCCGGTATGAAAGTACTAATATGGTAGTAAAAAATGCAAATAAACATGCACAGATATTGCCTAGTAAATGTCCACTAACATATTAGCAATATAATCTAAAAATTTCCATCCATTGTTCATATAAATTATTGCAAATAATTTTCTCATATCCTGAATTGCCGAGTTGTCACAGCTTATGGACATTTTTATTTGCTATTTGAAACCCCCTATCATATTCTGCCGAAAAATTGTTCGCGCAGTCACGCAGCCAAATTTGCAGCAACTGTGTTGCAGTTGCTACATAAGAGTGGTGTTTTACCCGTTTCTGGCCCTGAATTCGCATTGTGACGTCATACTGTATATGCTGACTTGTTTATCACATGTCAGTACAAAGTAAGAATTTTACATTATTTTCATAGATAAAAATTAATAAATGGGAGCGGCGAAATGAATTAAAGTAATTTTGCGAAGAAATATAACATTATTTCGCAAAAGAGCAATAAATTCGTTTATTTTAGTATTAATAATAAATTCCCCTGTTAGCTGTGAGTTGTTAAAGGTACAAACGGCAACACTTTTAACCACCGACGACACATAATTTGGCTCGTGCATATTGTATTTCGTCGGCTAATTGCTACGAGCATTGATATTTACATATACACATCCGTATACGCGAATTTACATAAATTATTTGGTCGCTTCATAACGCGGAAAGTGGCAAGTTGTTTTATTAATATCTTAAGACGCTGCCACAGTATCAAAGCGACCAAAGTTTTTATGCATGTGTGCCTTTACTTGGAGTATTATATGTATGTACATTTGTACTTTTTGCTTTGGTGACTTTGGTTTGTATTTTCATACACATATATTCAATGATACAATGCTCAACAGCTGATCGACCGCCACATGCTTCATGTTTATATATGCATATACATACATATTTAAGGGTGGAATTGGTGCTGGTCAAGTGCATTTATCTTTCGACTTGGCTGATGAAACCAGGCTTTGAGTAATACTTACCCAACAACCATCCCACCCATAGTCCAGATAAAAACCCAATAAATCTTTAATTTCATTGAGAATTGGGCATATGCGTTTGCCGTCGGCAAAACGTTGTTAATATAAATACATTTTTACCAACAACCTTTAATAAATTCCAATTCAATCAATTGCCACTATGTGGCTCTTTGCTATGTGCCTATATATTTATAACTAATTCCTAACATTTTAATTATCTTCAAACATAAAAGTTTTTAATATACATAGATTTCTAGTGTGTATATGCCGTCGGCAAAACAGTACTTACATGCATTTTTGTACTTTTTAAATTATTAATACAAAGGGATGAGATAATTCATAAATGTATCATGGAAGTTATACATTTAGGCATATTAATTGGTTTTTGTTCGTACAGAAATTGCTCAGCAGAAATAAACAAAAATTTCTGCAATTTGCTGCAACTTCACAAACACTCAACTCTGCAAAGAGCTCATTTAATTTTGGCATATTTCCCCACATTCATAATGGCGCGAGGAGAATACACCACAAATGGGTAAAATAAATGCGAATATCAATGGGCAACAACTGGCCGACTATGTCTCAGTCAACATTCGTTACTTCGTTCCAGCGAGCAAATTCGCTACTTTTTGACGATTGACGTCTCTTAATATATCTATCCTCTTTGCCACAGCTGGAATATTGATATGCCCACATCGTCAAATCGAATTACCTAGAATGAAAAAGAAACGAATATCAGTAAGGATAGATAATAAGTTTTTAATATAACCGGAAGTGCTTAATAAATACAAGATACTCAAGGGTATTTCAGATAACCAGAATCAGGGCCTGTAAAGTAAATTCAAGTGAACCTCCACCATGCCAAGGCATCTTCCGGTAGCGGGGGTACCCGAAGATTATAAAAAGGGATAATTGATAGATGTTGGGGTAATAGATAGTAAATTAGGCGTGCTACAAAAACAAAAACGAATAAATGCACATGACTGTTTAATCGATTATGCGAAGTTCTTTGAATGGATGTGCAAACTGAAACGGGCAAAGTACTGCTAAAACTGCTTTCCCCGAGTAACCCGAGAACGAATTGATATGACTACGTCTATTCTTCTTTAGCAGCAGTGCCGAGCACCAATTTCCTTTTGGACAGGAAAGTAAACGTTTGGTTGTCTGCAAGTTTATCATATGCCAGTACAGAACATACTCGTTTGCTGGATCTGAGCAGTACATCTAATTTTCCCAGATTTTCTGGGCTCAGCGAGGGTATCCTCCTGAATGGTGCATGTGTACCCTGCTGCCTGGCCTGGCCGCTCACCCAACAACACCAGGCACGACGGAACTTGCCTTGCGACACCCAAAGTGCACTCACGCTTCTCATGGCTCCAGCGGGTTAGTGGGCTTAGAGTATACCCGTGGTAGCTATGCCTGTCGTAAGAGGCGACTAAAATACCAAATTGATTCAATGGGTTTTGTAGCGCAACCCTTTCAATGGGTTGCCAGCGCAATATATAGCCTCTCCAACCCAATTGTGAACTTCACCTACCCGTGGCGAATCCTGTTTCTTTAACAGCAGAGGCTCTGGCGACCTCATGTTCCTTATGGATCTACATTTGAAGGCGCTTAATTAGCTGACATCGCTTACTTAACCAGTAGATTCTAAAGTAAAAACCAAAACACAAAATATAGGTTAGGTTGAAGTGGCCGGTTCATGAGGATCTCACATAGACTGAATGAGTCCGTAGTGTTACCAGAAGTTTGTTTTAACGACCAAGCTTAAAACTCTTTCAAGAACCAGGACCTATGTTATAAAAAAACTCCGTCCTCTTGACAAATACTAGAAGCTTCCTAGGACTTAAGCCACTTGCTGCTTCTAGATCTGACAGCTTTATCACTCCTAATAGCTGGAGCCTTAGCCTGGCAAGCGCAGGGCACGATATTTCTCAGGGGGCCCGGTATTTCTCGGGGGGCCCGCGATTTAGAGGTACTAAGACATTTTTTTAATTCAGGAGAGTCTTTAGTTGTTCCATGTGGAAATTTTAAGCCGAATTTCAAAAGCAACGAATATTGATAATGATTTTTTACCTGGTCCCTCGAACAGTGATAAGACAATAAAAACATCAAACAAGAATATATGTTTACATGAATCCGAAATCGTAAAGTTTTCGTGGTAACACTGATGAAGGTTCATCTTCAAAAAGCCTTCCAACAATACCACCAACTCTGTATCAAAGTCTAGATTATTTAAACGACTTCGATATCGGTACCGTGAATAATGAGTTTTTGCGATCTGAAGAAGTCAACGAAATAATTCGTCGAGGTCATTATAGTGTTAACTACTTTGTATTCTTTACTTTAATTTTTAAAATAATTTTTAATTGAGTTTTCATGTTAACTTAAAATTTTTGAATAACTTAAAAAAAAAAGGAAATTCTAATTAGTTTGAAAATATTTAAACTCACAAGTAAATAAAATAATATTTCTAAAAATAAATATTTAAATATTTGGTTAACCACCAAATATATTGGCGATCTTGCGCGAATCTTTTATTGACAGCGCCAACGAACAACAATAACTTGAATCGGTCAATTAATTGTTAAGAATTTTACCATAAATTGAACACAAAAGAACTTTATCTATTTGTTATTCAAACTCACTAAAGATATACACCATTTAAGTGTGAACTTGTAAAATAAAATACATAATTAAACTTTGAAAACAAAACATCTACTTAACTTAATAACTGTGGCGAAATGTGAAATATCTGCGAAATAAAGTGAACAACAAAGAAATAAACTGAATTAGCAGATAGACGACAAATAGTCGAACAACATCAAACACCAGCGGCAACTATAAAATCATTGACGCATATTCAATGATAATACATAGAAGTTTTGATAGAAAATATATCATAAATTTACAAATTCATCCTATTTTAAAATTTGATTAGAATTACAATCTAATTAAGTGAAATTTTGTGTCCAAAATAGAAGACAAGAAATATCTACCAAAACTTAAACGTCAAATATCTAATTGAATGATTGCATATATGTACATATTTCATTATGTTCAGACATACATATAACATTTTTAAGTGCACGACTTGATTTGCAAAAGCAACAAAATTTACTGAAGAAAAATGATTTCAATTAAATAACATAGATTGCATTGAAAGAAATGGATTTGTAGATTAGGAGATTTTGACTTTCACTACAAACTTAATTAATATTCTGATCGCAGTTAAAGTCATATTGAGATTTTGTATAATTTGTGCATTCTACATGTATGAAAGCTATTTGCTCATCAGGGAAATCAATATACATAACTCAATAGACCTTCTCATCACCAGACTGGCCAGACTTCCAACTACAATCAAAACGAAAATATTTAACAATATCAACAATCAAAATTTCTCGAATAACGTAAATGCCATTGCAAATCATCAATCCATATTTCAACAATAAAAATTTCAATAAATATATATATATTTTTTTTAACTTTTTATGTTAATATATTCATGTGAATATATATATATATATATATATATATTTAAAATAATTATTTTATTAAAGAATTTATAATATAAAATTAATTAAATTTAATTATTATTTATTTTTTTTTTAATATTATTGATTTAAATATAAATATATATACAATTGTTAATATTATCTATCAACTATTATCTTATTAGTATCTTTTTGTTGTTAACTCCCTTTCCAAAAGAAAATTCTTAAATATTTTCTAATTTTCAAATTATTCATTTAATTTTTTTTTTTTTATATGGTTCTACGTTCACCAATACGAACCCGTAAGTTTACAAATTCGGAAAATCAAAACAACAATTATACAAATAACACAATGACTCACAATACAACTCAAAATTCTAACATTAATACAAAACAAAACAACATCTCTAATATAACACAAGATACTTCAACACAAGATAACTTTACAAATTTTCCTTCTACTAAATCTATTAAATTACCACAATTTTGGCAAGATTGTCCTGATGCCTGGTTTTTACTTATTGAAGGACAATTTGAAATTAATAATATCACTGATGATAATTTAAAATTTCAAAATGTTCTAGTTACCCTTCAACGCGATACTATTTCTAAAATTTTAGATGTTATTAACCCTCCTCCTCTTTTTAATAAATATGATACAATCAAAAAAATTCTATGTGAAAGATTTTCTCTTAGCGAAGAAAAACGATTAGAACAATTATTTTCAAAAGCTGAACTTGGTGATCGTTCACCATCTGAATTATTCAGATTTATGAAATCACTTATAGGTTCTGACTCCATAGTTAGCCAAGAATTACTCTTTAAATTGCGGATTCGTAAATTACCACAAGAAATACAAATTCATTTGACTTCCAATAATAATCAAAACAGAGACGAAATTATTATTTTAGCTGACAAACTTTTTGATTTAATCAATAATCCTCATTTTTCCAAATCTCCTGTAGTCTCAAGTATAAATAATAATATTTTAGAACAATGCGTTAAAAATTTAACTGAATTAACCACGGCTATTTTTCAAAATTTAAATAAAATTTCTAATGATATTAATCAATTACAAATCCGTTCAAGATCTAAAGATAGAAATAGATCTAAATCTCGAAATTTTTCAGGATCAAGAAATTTTTCAAACAATCGTAATTTTAATTCACAAACAACTATTTGTTGGTATCACAAAAAATTTAAGAATAACGCTCTCAAATGTATACCCCCATGCAATTTTAATCAAAATCATAATTCAAATTACGAACAAAATTTAAACTGAAACGATCCATTATGACGGTGACGGATAACGGAACTATTATTAAACCTACTCGTCGCCTATTCATATTTGATAAATTCAATAAACTTAATTTTCTCATCGATACCGGTGCAGTTGTATCAGTTATTCCCTTTTCTAAATTTAAAATTTATAAAAGAAATTCGGATCTTACTTTGACTGCAGCAAACGGTTCTTCAATTGAAACTTTCGGTACAAATATACTTAAAATTGATTTAGGTATAAGAAGAGATTTTGAATTTCCATTCATTATTGCGAATATTGATACACCAATTTTAGGAGCAAACTTTTTAGAAAAATTCGGAATTATTGTCAATATTAAGATGGATGTAGTCAGAGCGATATTTGAACAATCCAGTGTTGATATCATTTGTGTTTCCGAGACTTGGTTTAAACCTGAAATACTTGATGACCATTTTGGCATACGTACTCTATAGGATGGATAGAAAGGTAAAGAAAGGTGGTGGTGTTGCTATGTATTGTAAAAAACATCTCAAGTCGAGAATCATATCAAGTATAGCTGTTGGCGTCACTGAGAACTTGCTAGTTGAAGTGTCTAGTTCAATGTCCAAAGACCTTTTTTCGTGCGTCTATAACCCTAATAAATTGTGCAACGTGAAGGAATATTTTACAATGTTGTCCTCGGTCGCAGTTGATTACACTGATATAATTATCTGCGGAGATTTTACTGTTAATATCTTATGTAGTGACCCGTATACCTGCCGTTTGTTAGACGATGTTCAAGTCTTGGTCTTGAAGTGGTTAATGTGTGCGTACCAACAAGGTATGGACAGAACTGCTGCCCAGCCTTCTTGACTATTTCATTGTGTCCGATACGTCTAAAGTCTTAAAGTTTGATCAATTATCCTTTATCTCAGACCATGATCTAATTTTCTGTTCATTTGATGTAGTGCTCGATAACCACAGTGCAGTAGCTAGACCATCCATTTCACCAGATTATCGACGACTGGACGTAAATAACCTTCTTGGAGACATCTCCAGCATAAATTGGCCTGCTTGTTGGAGCTTGAGTTCGGTGCATGAAAAGCTGAGATTTTTAAATGAAATTATTTTATGCCTCTATACAACTCACGTTCCATCTCGGGTATATGGCAACAGATCTTCCTCTTGCCCTTGGTTTAATAGATCCGTCCGTGCTATGATTATCAAGCGCAATAAGCTTTATTCCCTTTGGAAGAAAAACCGAAGCGACGCAAATTGGCGTGCATACAAACTTACACGAAATGAGACCACAGCCTATATTAGGAGAGAAAAATGCAGATACTACAGTAAAATATTGAATATATCGTTGCCTAATCATATTTTGTGGCGTAATCTGAAAAAACTTCGTGTACATGTGAGTGAGAGTTCTGACTGTTCCCTTAATCCTGAAGATCTTAATGCAGCTTTTGTGAGCCAAGCTAACCCGTCTTGTCTTAATACCAGTCTCTCAACCCCTCCCTTATATGTGGTTCCTGTTTGTAAAGTATTTGAGTTTACAGCTGTTTCGGAACTTGATGTGGCGAGATGCATAAATAAAATAAGGTCCAACGCAATCGGTCAGGACAATATACCGCTCAAATTTGTTAAAATAATTGCCCCGTACATTCTTCCTACATTGACGCATATTATCAACCACAGTATTACTACCTCCTGCTTCCCTGATATGTGGAAGATTGCCACGGTTATACCCATTGCAAAAACTAAGTTTGCAGATTGTCCTAGTGACTTTCGGCCTATCAGCATTTTGCCAGCACTCTCGAAAGTCTTTGAGATATTGTTGTCGGAACAAATTCAAGACCATGTTTGCAAACATAGTCTGCTATCACCATTCCAGTCAGGCTTCCGATCAAAGCACAGTTGCTCCACGGCTATCATAAAAATTTAAGACGACATCAGGGCACCCTTTGACAAAAACCAGTTGCCTTTATTATGCCTGCTTGACTTCTCAAAAGCCTTCGACTCTGTGAACCATGACCTGCTGTGCTTAAAATTAAAAAATTATTTTGGTTTTGATGACTCCGCAGTGCGGCTCATGCGAAGTTATCTGACGGGTAGATCCCAGCTTGTCAAAGTCGGCTCCGAAACTTCAGGTCTAAAACCACTATTGGCAGGGGTACCCCAAGGCTCTATCTTGGGTCCACTACTTTTTAGTATTTTTATTAATGACATATTTAATGCATGCCAGCATGCTCATATGCATGCATATGCTGATGATGTCCAACTATATTTGTCGGGAAATCATGAGGGGACAAACGATTTATGCTCAAGATTGAATAATGACTTAATATCCATATTTGAATGGGCTAGGAAAAATGACTTATGCATGATCTCACTGTTCATACGTGTTGCCTATATCTAAAAAACGATTAAGTTTCTCAAGTATTCCGCCCATGCGTGTTGCCAGTAAATGTCTCAAACTCGTTTCAAAAGTGACTAATCTTGGTTTTGTTAACACGCCGCTGTCCTGTGATGATCATGTAAATTCGGTGGTTAAGAAAGTATACTATATCTTAAGAAACTTACGAATGTCTGCTATTTATACTCCGGTCAATGTTAGAAGAAAACTTGCAATTCAATTGATTATGCCGATCATTTGCTACTCTGAGCTAGTGTACAGTAAACTGAGCTCCCAGTCTGCTCATAAAGTTGATGTAGCATTTAATCATGTTACACGTTATGTATTCGGCTTAGCCAGATTTGATCATATATCCAGCTGGAGAGCGCGTCTACTGGGCTGTGAAATCTTCGAATATCTGAAAGCTAGGAACAGCATTTTCTTTGTCAACTTATCATGTATAAGGAGTCTAGTTACCTATATGATAAGCTAATATTCACCAGGTCTGCTCGAATCAACGACCTAATAGTACTAACTTATAATTATCTAACATCTGGACGGCTATTCTTTGTCAATGCCATTCGCCTATGGAACTCTATTCCAGTATCCGTACGTAGTAGTCTAAATAAAAGCAACTTTAAAAATGTTCTTTATGCTCATTTTAGTTGAAACCATTATACTTCTTGAGTTTTCGCCATCAATATGTATGAGTGTATACAATGTTTTGTTATTGAATTTAATTATTTGTTTATTTTAGATACTAGTAAATTACGATAATTCTCTATGTTTGATGTGATTATTTAACCTACATAACCCTCTGTTATGACTTTTGTTCTTTTTTACATTGCGATTTATCTTTTTGTTGTACTATAAAAGATCCTAGATCTTATTGTACTAATACTATTTTTGCAATAAATGATGAAATGATTAAAAATAAAGAAATAATGGATTCTACTACAAAAATTAAAGTTGCTGGATCTTCTGGATTTTCTGATATTTTCTCACTGAAAATTCCTATTGTCGAAAATAAGTTTTCAAAATTACTTAATGAATTTCTATCTATTACCTGCGAACCAGATTATACTAAAAAGTTAAACACCATACGGTTCACAGGATAGAAACAAAAGGTATTTTACAATTTTCGAAACCCAGACGTCTTGATCCAATCAAACTTAAAATTGCTAAAACTGAATTTGAATTTTTAATTAAAACTGGTATATGCAGACCCTCAAATTCTCCTATTGCATCTCCACTTCATCTCGTTCCTAAAAAAGAACCAAATGATTGGAGACCTTGCGGAGACTATCGAAGACTTAATTTTATTACTACACCAGATCGGTATCCTTTACCACATATTCACGATTTAACAATTGATTTAAAAAACAAACAATTTTTTTTCCAAAATTGATCTTGTGCGTGCCTACCACCAAATTCCAATGGCAGAAGAAGACATTCATAAAACTGCAATAACTACCCCTTTTGGAATGTTTGAATTCGTAGGAATGCCCTTCGGTTTACGGAACAGTGCTCAAACTTTCCAACGCTTTATTAATGAAGTATTTTCTGATTTCGATTTTGTATTTACATACATTGATGACATTCTTAATGCCAGTGATAATGAAGATCAACATATAAATCATTTAAAATCAGTTTTCAAAAGACTTGAAGAATATAATTTAAATATTAAACCTTCAAAATGTACTCTCGGTGTAAATAAATTAAATTTCTTAAGTTACGAAATTTCAGGCGAAGGTATTAAACCATCTTTAGATAGAATTGAAATCATAACAAATTTTGAAAAACCAATTTCTATAAATAAATTACAAAAATTTTTAGGTATGATAAATTACTATCACAGATATATTAAAATGTTAGCAACAGAACTTAGTCCTCTTCATGAAATGTTAACACATGCAATTAAAAACAAACTCAAACAATTAAATTGGACAAATGAAACCACAACAGCTTTCGAAAATGTTAAAAAACTTTTTGCTAAAAATACTTTACTTAGAAATTTCGACAAAAATGGTACTTTATCATTAGCAGTAGATGCATCAAATGTTGCTATTGGAGCAGTTCTTCAACAAACTAGCAATAATATACTAGAACCCTTAGCTTATTTTTCAAGAAAATTAACTACAACAGAAACTAAATATTCAACATTTGATCGTGAACTTTTGGCAATTTATAATTCAATTAAACATTTTAAACATTTTCTTGAAGGTAGAACTTTTACAATTTATACTGATCATAAACCTTTAATTCATGTTCTAAATTCTAAAGTAGATAGATCTCCTCGTCACTACGTCATCTTGAATATATTGCTCAATTTACAAATGATATTCAATATATACGTGGAAAAGACAACATAGTTGCCGACATACTTTCCCGTATTCCAGAAATAAATGCAATTTCAACTTAAGATATAAATTTAGAAACTTTATATAAAGAACAGCAAACTGATACATTTTTACAAAAAACCATTTCTGATCCAAATTCTAAAAATAATTTAAAAGAAATTCATATTCCAATTATTAATTTAAACATATGGTGTGATGTTTCTCTACAACCTTTTCGACCTTATGTTCCACATTCTATGAGAAGAATTATATTTGACAAAATTCACTCATTATCTCATCCAAGTATAAGAACAACTAGAAAATTAATTCAAAATAAATATTATTGGCCTAACATGCGTAAAGAAATTAACGATTTGACTTCATCTTGCATCAATTGTCAAAAATCCAAAATTTCAAGACATACTAAATCTCCTATCCAAAAAATTCAAATACCATCAGGCCGTTTTGAACATATTCATATGGATATTGTTGGACCTCTTCCAGTTTCAAATGAAAATTCTTATATTTTAACAATTATTGATAGATTTTCACGTTGGCCTGAAGATTATCCACTTAAAGATATTTCAACAAATACTAAGTAAAAACTTTTATTCAAAATTATATACCACGATTTGGTATACCATTGAATATTACAGTAGATCAAGGTTCACAATTCACCTCAAAATTTTTTACGGAATCAACTAAACTTTTAGGTTCTCATAAAATTCATACATCTCCTTACCATCCCCAAGCAAATGGCATGATAGAGAGATTTCATCGAACTTTAAAAGCAGCAATTATAGCATCAAACGACTCGGTTCATTGGTCTGACATTTTACCATTCATTCTACTTGGTTTACGAACTTCTATTAAAGAAGATTTAAAATGTTCATCTGCTGAACTTGTTTATGACCAAACACTTAGAATACCTGGTGAATTAATTATTTCAAATAGTAATAAAGAACATGATTTTTCTAATGACGCTCTTCATAAAAAAAGAGAATATTTTTCACTTGTTCGTTCTAAAGTTTTTCATCATAAGAAAATTTTTTCGTTCCTAAACAATTAGAAAATTGTGGTATATTTTTGTTAAAGTTCTTCGTAAATCTAATTTAGAATCACCTTATGAAGGACCTTTTAAAGTTATCTCTAAGAAACATAAAACATTTACAATTAAATACAAAAATACTATTAAATTTCAATTGATTTACTTAAACCAGCAAACATACTTATTAACACTAATTTAAATGCAAACATGCATTAAACAACAAAAAACAAAAAAAGGTTACATTTAATATTAATTAATAATTCGTTTGTTTCAAATTTTCTTGGAGGGAGAGTAAATATAGTGTTAACTACTTTGTATTCTTTACTTTAATTTTTAAAATAATTTTTAATTGAGTTTTCATGTTAACTTAAAATTTTTGAATAACTTCAAAAAAAGAAAATTCTAATTAGTTTGAAAATATTTAAACTCAAAAGTAAATAAAATAATATTTTTAAAAATAAATATTTAAATATTTGGTTAACCACCAAAGTCATCAAAAGTGCCCTGTTATTTTTCCACGTGATGGTCATGACGAGGCATCTCCAACCTCGTGTTAAACAGAATCTTGCCAAATGGAGAGAAAGTGGAGCGTCACTGGTTGGTGTGGAGTGCCATTAGCAATGCTTTTTATTGCCTACCATGTCGTCTGTTAAGCACCAATACTTTAAATCGACCTAAAATTTGTTGTCCTGGCGAATATTCGAAATTCCAGGTATGGAAGAAGCTATACGCTAAACTGCCATTATTTCGAAAAGCAACAAATTTACAATTCCAGAACAGATTTTGGCTTTCGTGAATTGTAACCAAAAAACTGCTCAGAAAATCTGATCTAATTTGCCATACATGATTGAAGATTGTCGTCCATAAGGGTACGATAACGGCGCCAATATGAAAGGAGCTTACAACGGAGCACTACGTCACATTCTCGACAAAAACTCGAATGCTGATTACTCGCCTTGTTCAACCCGCAGCTATGATAGCGTTTTCTTTTCTGGATAAAGTGGTACGCAAGCGTTGTTGTTCTATTCTAAAAACCAGGCAACGCCTTTACGGGGTATTTAGTTCTTTTGTGAAAATTCTTGCCTGCTCGCAACGCAAAAGCGTTACACTTTTACCCTGTATAAAATGGCGGTGTGGCAGTGCAACTTTGTGAAACTCTCAATTCGCTCTTAAGTTCCACATATACTCTGTTAATATGAGTGAATTTGGTGAGTTGAAATGTTCTTTGTATGCACTATAAATGTTGACCATTTTCTGGGGTAGGAGTAACTCTATTGTTGTTGTTGTTGTTGTAGCGATAAGGTTGCTCCCCGAAGGCTTTGAGGAGTATTATCGATGTGATGGTCCTTTGCCGGATACAGATCCGATACGCTCCGGTACCACAGCACCATTAAGGTGCTAGCCCGACCATCTCGGGAACGACTTATGTGACCACATTAAACCTTCAGGCCATCCCCTCCCTCCCCATCCCAAGTTCCATGAGGAGCTTGGGGTCGCCAGAGCCTCGTCTGTTAGTGAAACAGGATTCGCCGCGGATAGGTGAGGTTGACAATTAGGTTTGGGGAAGCTATATATTGCGCTGGCAACCTGCAGGGTTGCGCTACACAGCCCCTGGAATCTGATATTTTAGTCCCCTCTTACGCATACGACAGGCATACCTACCGCGGGTATATTCTGACCCCCTGACCCCCCCCCTACCATTTACTTAGGCAACAATTTATTTCAGAAAAGAAAACGCTATCAATTTATGTGGTGTTGATGCTGCAGAATGTTGTACGGCTGCAATTATTTTCTTCGGCAGCACTCCACAACGATGTGACATCCTCAAAAAAAATGTACCTAGCTCTCTTCATAGTCTTCCAGCCAAAAGCCAAATTTGACTGCGCAAGCATACGGCGATGTTACCGGCATTCTCAAGTACATCAACAAGTTCGAATGTATCTTGCTGTCCTCAATTTGGTTCAAAACCCTACCATTAATGAAAGAAGCGTGGTCCTCCAAGCGAGAGACGCCACCACAGATGTTGAGGTCCGACATCTAGATGCCTTATTAGCTGATTTGAAGTTGATCAGGAACCAATGAGAAACAATTTTAAACGAATGCAAAACAGTTGCTATTCAATTGAACATCTCGCCAAAGTTTCCGGACATTCGAAAGGGAAAACCCAAAAGGCGTTCTGAAGATAATTTAAATGAGATGATTACGGATGATTCAGAGTCTGATTTGAAAAACAATACATTCTTGGTGATCGTTGATTCGGTAATCACTGGCATTACTGAACGATTTGCAGCTATGAGAAATTTGAACAAAAAGTTTTCCTTTTTGTGGCAATTTAAGACATGGATGAAACTACGGTTCGGGCGAGCGCAGCAAAATTTGTCGCAAAATACAAGTCGGATATTTCTCAAAGCTTAGAATATGAAATAGTACACTTGAAACACATTTACGAAGCAAATTTTGATAAAGGTCTGTCACCATTGGAATTGCTAAATGCCGTCTATTTTCAAAATATGTATACAATTTTCCCCCAACTTTTGTATTGGTTTAAGTACCTTTTGCACTTTACCTATCACTGTATCTAGTGCAGAACGTTCCTTCAGCGTCCTTTCAAGAATGAAAGACTTTCATAGATCGTGTTCATCTAAAGAGCGAGTTTTAGGACTTGCCACGCTTTGTGTTGCATCCGTTTTGGCAAGACAGTTAAATTTTGATATTATTATAAAAAATTTTGCAGCGAAAAAGCAAGTAAAGCCAATCTTTGATATCCGAACATTCTATATTGAATAATTAAAATTTATAATCATCATTAAATTTATCAGAAATGTATGAAAATGTTACCAAATAACTAGAAAAGATTTATTGGATATAATATGTGGCTGTTAAAAGAGAATTTTATTTCTACGTTACATTAAAATAAAACAAATAGTACATATTCTGTGTTAATTTTATTGTCAGCTCTTAGCCAAAAATCATTTAGTTGATGTGGCAAAATTTTTTTTTGATGTAATCCATCAATAATGATTTATGAATGAAACGTCATTAATTCACGTTAATCAAATGTATTAGTGGATTTTTTATAGGGGGCCCGTAAATTTTTTTAGTCCCGGGCCCCGATTTTCTCTCTACGGCCCTGGTTCGAAGACGCCAGAGGGGATTGAAGCCAGAGTCTCCGGACCCAGAGCCAAAATATCAGTACCTCTAAAAGCACATACGAGCAGCTTTCGACCGGAAGTATTCGCCATATGTTGGTGCGCTAAGCTGAACCTTCAGCGCTGATACTCCAATGAAACAATTGCCATACTCAGTCAGACAGTCACACCCCACTAAAGGCAATTGTGGCGTTCGAAATAAAGTCAGCACTGGTCCTTGGGTGCACAACGTAGTACTGTTGCACTGGGTCCCAGGCCACAGGGGAGTACAGGGTAATGAGCAGGCGGACTCTAGTGTTTAGTTTGTTGCGTCCCTCCCACAAATTATCATCCTCCCAGCAGATCCATGCAGCGGGTCTGCGCCATACTCTCCTCCTCCGGGAAGGTATCGAACCCAGTCCGTGTTCTTCTCCTGACCCCGGTAATGAGAAATGGTTTTGCTGCGTTTGCCGGAAAAGAATCTTTTTAGGACAGTCATACTCTTGTCAGTGTGTCACGTGCAAGGGATTGTTGCATCGGACAGGTTGCTCTGGGCTTGATCCCAAACACCGACGTCTCGTAACTTTTACAAATCTTTTGTGGCTTCTTGTTGTTCACGCCCTCATTACATTATGAGAAAATACGGCACCTGAGAACACAGCCGTATGAAGCTGAAAAACACAAGCAGGTCCTGAGTGAACTCCAAAAACAGGTCTCGGACCTCTATGCCAGGAATTGCCCGGTGAATCCTGTACTCAAAGAAAAAAACTAGCAGAGTAGGAACGCACTCTCCCTAAGGAAACGGGAGTCACTCTAGCCCAACTTCGATCTGGATACTGTAACAGGTTAAACTCTTACCTATCCAGAATCAACCCCGACATACAAAACATATGTCCTGCTTATAATGTGTCCCCACATGACACCAACCATCTCTTTAGCTGTATTGTGGAATCAACGCCTCTAACACTCCTCTCATTATGGTCCACCCCTGTTGAAACTTTCTGTTTCCTTGAAATTGCACTGTTCTTATTTTCACTTGTTTGTAAAATTGTAGCTTTTTAATTTTTGACGTTAATTTAATA
The DNA here is from genome assembly GCF_040869045.1 of Eurosta solidaginis. NCBI lineage: Eukaryota > Metazoa > Arthropoda > Insecta > Diptera > Tephritidae > Eurosta > Eurosta solidaginis. The sequence goes on from NC_090321.1 coordinate 63,953,383, forward strand.
ATCTACAAACATATTTTGTGAATAAATTTTCGATGTTTGCTTCGTTCAATTCTGATATGCAGATATTCAACTTATATATTCCAGTATCCGGACATACGGATATCCGGATTTTCCGTTTACGTATCCGGATAGCCAAACAGCGGATATCCGGATTTCCCATTTATGAATCCGGATATCCGGATAGCCGGATTTTTTGCTTAGCTATCCGGTTATTCGAATATCCGGTTTATCCGGATAGTTGAAAAATCCGGATGCATTTCACAGCCCTAATACATAGATTGATTGCTAAATAGCGAGGGAGATGACGAACCCGATATCACAATCAAAACGTTCCGTTACCAGACTACGAGTAAGTTGGATAGTAATATTTCGTTCTCAAAAATAAAATATTGTTGTTGTTGTTGTTGTTGTATTAATGACAAAGACACTCCCCGAAGATTTTGGGGAGTGTTATCGATGTTGATGATCCTTTGACTGATATATATAGATCCGGTACGTTCCGGTAAAAAAGCACCATTAAGGTACTAGCCCTACCATTTCGAGAACGATTAATATGACCACATTAAATCTTCTATGTCATCCCGCCCCGTCTCCTAGTTCCATGAGGAACTTGGGGTCGCCAGAGCCTCGCCTACTGTATAATACTGTAACGAATTTAGTGCAATTCGTCTTATTTGCAACCTTCTACTAACGTTCAAATCACTAAACTGTTGAATAAATAACTCCACTATTCAGTAAAGCAAAATGGCCTTTATTCAAGTACTACTTCTTCTCGACAGATAGCGTGCTTAAATCAAAATCATTCTGATTCTCGGCTTTACCTCCTTTTATATTCTGTGATTTCTCGTTCGCATACTTCTAGGCATTTCCATTTCTAGAAGTTACTTCTCGTTTACAATCTATAAATTTCTCAGCTATAACTACAGATACATGATTATATAGCTTCTCGCATAGCCCATGCGCGTGTATATGTGAGGGATACTTGCACAAATGATTGCATACTTTAGGGATTACCTCAGATATATGCATGTGTTTGTGCGTTACTCTCCGCTGCTTTTATGGACATATGGGTAGACATAATGATTGATTTGTTTATGTGCATACAAGTTACTGCTTAGTATCAGCTTAGAGATGATAGTATCCCTCAGTGTTGCTAATATTCGTCACACTGTCCTCCACCTAAGTCTGATCGTCCCGATCAGACAAATCTCTCGATCTAAACGCTGCCAGCCTTTCCAAATGAACCACTTTCATTTTGGTTCGTGGTTTGCCAATGGTTTGCATGCGGTACACTACATCGTTCATCCATTTATGAACTTTGTATGGGCCTTCCCAATTACACTGCAATTTCGGGGACTAACCTTTTTTTCGTTGTGGGTTGTATAACAGCATCAAATCTCCTTCCTAAAAACCTTCCGAATTATTGCTTTATCGCATCTGGCGTTCATCTTGTCATAGTCTTGTCATAATCTTTGTTCGTTGCCTTACAAGATGGTGTATCTCTCTCAGCTCTTCTTCCAAAACACCAGTGGATGTCTTGACGTTTCTCTCCGCATCGGCATCTATTCCATACTTCATACCAGCTGGCAGACGAAGGTCATTGCCAAAAATTACCTTTGCGGGAGTTTGGCCCGTTGTCTCATGCACTGCCGATCGGTAAGCCATCAAGAATAATGATATGTGTGTATCCCACTCCTTATGGTACTTGTCTACTACTCTCCTTAAATGCTCCTCCACGGTTCTATTAAAACGTTCGACAATACCATCGGACTGAGGATGCAATGCAGTTGTCCTTGTTTTTCGAATGCCCAACTTCTTACACATTTCTTGGAACACAGCTGATTCAAAATTCCTGCCTTGGTCAGAATGTAACTGCATTGGTACACCATACCTTGCAACCCAATCGTTTGTAACCACTTCTGCTAATAGGAAATGGACCTACGACATCCATGGTGATCTTTTCAAATGGTGCACCTGAGTTATATTGCTTCATCTGGCCATGACTTCGGGTTTAGGGCCCTTCCGCTCTGCTGCAAACCTCGCAGTTGGCAATCCAGTCGGTGACCGACTGTCGGCAACCAACCCAATAGAATCTCTGCTTAATTTTCTCGAGCGTCTTCGTGATTCCAAGATGACCCCTACTTGGACCGTTATGTAGTTCACTGAGAACATCGGGAATCCTTTTCCTTGGAACAACTAACAGTTTTCTTTTACTTTGACCATCCTCACTCTCCCATACTCGATGTAAGCAACCGGATATCAACTCTAATATGTTCCACTGTGCCCAATATGGCCTCGCAATGGGACTATCTGCTAACATCTCTCTATTTGGTCTTTCGTTTCTTTCGAGCCCTTGCATAACATGTGAAAGATCTGTATCTTGTAGCTGACACTTCCTTAGTTGTTCCTTGTTCCATTCATCCGTACACGTTATAGTCATTAGCCGGACATATATAATGTCTTCTTTAGCCTCGGCCTTTGAACAGTGCCTGCATTCCAAACTACATGGTCTTCGTCACATTGCATCAGCATTCCCATGGGTACTATCTTTCCGATGCTCAATGGAAAAGCCATAGCTTTGTAGCCGCTCGATCCACCGTGCCAATTGTCCTTCTGGATTGCGGAACTGCAGAAGCCATTTCAACGCTGCGTGATCTGTCCTGACGCGGAATCGCTGGCCCTAGAGGTATTTGTGAAAATGTTTAATGCACTCTACCCATGCCAACAGCTCTCTCCGTGTAACGCAATAGATCCTCTCTGGTTTTCCAATTGAACGGCTGTAATATGCAACTACCTTCTCCTGTCCATCGACCAGTTGTGATAAAACGCCTCCTATAGCATATCCACTCGCATCTGTATCTTGAATAAATGTTGCTCCTGGAATCGGATATGCCAACATTGGGGCAGTGCACAAACGCCCCTTCAATGTTTGGATGTTCTTGCTCCTTCTTCCATTCAAAAGATTTATGTTTTTCTTGTAAGCTCATGGAGACTATGGGCTACGCTGGAAAAGTTTGGTACAAATCGGCGGTAATATGTGCACAGCCCAAGGAAACTTCTCAATTCATGCAGGTTCTGTGGTCTTGGCCAATCCTTTACAGCCTCTATCTTTTCGTTCGCAGTGCAGATGCCCTCTGTCGTTATTTTCTGACCCAAATAATTTACTTCCTTTTTAAACAGCGCACACTTTTTGGGACTTAACTTCACACCAGCGCCAGCTATTCTCTGGAAAACTTCCTCCAAGTTCTTAAGATGTTCATCAAAGTTCTTGCCCAATACGGTGATGTCGTCCAGGTACACGAAGCATTTTTCCAATGTTGGCCTTTCAATACCTGATCCATGAGTCTCTCGAAAGTAGGTGGTGCATTACATAGTCCAAAGGGCATTACTGTAAATTGCCAAAGACCATCTCCGACGCTGAAGGCTGTTTTCTCGTTCTCTTCCTCCTTCACCTCCACTTGCCAGTAGCCACTTTTCAAGTCAAGTGTGGAAAACCATTTCGTACCAGAGAGCGAGTCCAGAGTGTCGTCAATTCTTGGCAATGGGTAGCTATCCTCTTTCGTAACGTCATTCAACTTCCGGTAGTCCACGCAAAACCTCCTTTTTTCAATCCAAGTACCACAGGTGAGCTCCATGGACTAGCTGATGGTTCGATGACGCCGCTGTCGCTCATTTCTTGTACGATTTGACTCACAACTTCCCGCCTAGCCAGTGGAACACTACGAGGAGCTTGACGTAACGGCCTCGCGTCTCCAGTGTCAACTTGATGTTTCACAACATTGGTGCGACCTGGTTTGGAACCATCCTGGTCAAATATGTTTACGTACTTTAGGAGCAGTTGCTTTGACTCACTCTGATAATCTTCCTCCAGCCCCTCCGTCCATGCCGTGATGTCATTTGAAAGATCAGTCTTGTTAGTTGAAACGTGTTTTTGGAGCTGTTCAAAGTTAATAACTACTTCAGCCTCTCGGCATCTTCCGAAAATAGCTCCTTTGGTCAGTTTGAGTGGTGACTTGAACTCATTGAGTACTCTTTCCGGAATACGTCCATCTTGTTTTGTCATAGCCAGGGTTTTTCCTACAAGTATGTTGGGTATTGATTTGTTTGCTGCTTCGACAACCCACAATTTGTTTGTTCCACAATCTCCATTAACCTTTGCTTCTGATTTTGGTGGTATTTGCTGACTCTCTTC